>NC_136068.1:127346306-127430724 GCF_964261635.1 Lissotriton helveticus | reverse complement strand
AGACTCTGACTCTGACCTCAGACTCTGACTGACTCTGACTCTGACCTCAGACTCTGACCTCAGACTCTGACCTCTGACCTCAGACTCTGACCTCAGACTCTGACTCTGCCTCGACTCTGACCTCAGACTCTGACCTCAGACTCTGACCTCAGACTCTGACCTCAGACTCTGACCTCTGACTCTTGACTCTGACCTCAGACTCTGACTCTGACCTCAGACTCTGACTCTGACCTCAGACTCTGACTCTGACCCTCAGACTCTGACCTCAGACCTCAGACTCTGACTCTGACCTCTGACCTCAGACTCTGACCTCAGACTCTGACTCAACTTCTGACCTCAGACTCTGACTCTGACCTCAGACTCTGACCTCAGACTCTGACCTCAGACTCTGACCTCAGACTCTGACCTCAGACTCTGACCTCTGACCTCAGCCCCTGACTCTGACCTCAGACTCTGACCTCAGACTCTGACCTCAGACTCTGACCTCAGACTCTGACTGACCTCAGACTCTGACCTCAGACTCTGACTCTGACCTCAGACTCTGACCTCAGACTCTGACCTCAGACTCTGACCTCAGACTCTGACTCTGGACCTCAGACTCTGACCTCAGACTCTGACCTCAGACTCTGACCTCAGACTCTGACTCTGACCTCAGACTCTGACCTCAGACTCTGACCTCAGACTCTGACCTCAGACTCTGACCTCAGACTCTGACTCTGACCTCTGACTCTGACCTCAGACTCTGACTTGAGACCTCAGACTCTGACCTCAGACTCTGACCTCAGACTCTGACTCAGATCTGACCTCAGACTCTGACTCTGACCTCAGACTCTGACCTCAGACTCTACCTCAACTTTGACCTCAGACTCTGACCTCAGACTCTGACTCTGACCTCAGACTCTGACCTCAGACTCTGACTCTGACCTCAGACTCTGACTCGACCCTCAGACTCTGACCTCAGACTCTGACCTCAGACTCTGACTCTGACCTCAGACTCTGACTCTGACTCTGATCCTCAGACTCTGACCTCAGACTCTGACTCTGACCTCAGACTCTGACCTGGACTCAGGACCTCAGACTCTGACCTCTGGACCACTCAGACTCTGACCTCAGACTCTGACCTCAGACTCTGACCTCAGACTCTGACTCTGACCTCTGACTCTGACCTCAGACTCTGACTCTGACCTCAGACTCTGACCTCAGACTCTGACCTCAGACTCTGACTCTGACCTCAGACTCTGACTCTGACCTCAGACTCTGACCTCAGACTCTGACCTCAGACTCTGACTCTGACCTCAGACTCTGACCTCAGACTCTGACCTCAGACTCTGACCTCAGTCTCTGACTCTGACCTCAGACTCTGACTCTGACCTCAGACTCTGACCTCGACCCTGACCTCAGACTCTGACCTCAGACTCTGACCTCAGACTCTGACCTCAGACTCTGACCTCAGACTCTGACCTCAGACTCTGACTCTGACCTCAGACTCGCTCTGACCTCAGACTCTGACCTCAGACTCTGACCTCAGACTCTGACCTCAGACTCTGACCTCCACTCTACCTCAACTTAAACTCTGACCTCAGCCTCTGCCTCAGACTCTGACCTCAGACTCTGACTCTGACCTCAGACTCTGACCTCAGACTCTGACCTCAGACTCTGACCTCAGACTCTGACCTCAGACTCTGACTCTGACCTCTACCTCAGACTCTGACCTCAGACTCTGACCTCAGACTCTGACCTCAGACTCTGACTCTGACCTCAGACTCTGACCTCAGACTCTGACCTCAGACTCTGACCTCAGACTCTGACCTCAGACTCTGACTCTGACCTCAGACTCTGACCTCAGACTCTGACCTCAGACTCTGACCTCAGACTCTGACCTCAGACTCTGACCTCAGACTCTGACTCTGACCTCTACCTCAGACTCTGACCTCAGACTCTGACCTCAGACTCTGACCTCAGACTCTGACTCTGACCTCAGACTCTGACCTCAGACTCTGACCTCAGACTCTGACCTCAGACTCTGACTCTGACCTCAGACTCTGACTCTGACCTCAGACTCTGACTCTGACCTCAGACTCTGACCTCTGACCTCAGACTCTGACCTCAGACTCTGACTCTGACCTCAGACTCTGACCTCAGACTCTGACTCTGACCTCAGACTCTGACCTCAGACTCTGACTCTGACCTCAGACTCTGACCTCAGACTCTGACCTCAGACTCTGACCTCAGACTCTGACCTCAGACTCTGACTCTGACCTCAGACTCTGACTCTGACCTCAGACTCTGACTCTGACCTCAGACTCTGACTCTGACCTCAGACTCTGACTCTGCCTGACTCTGACTTGACCTCAGACTCTGACTCTGACCTCAGACTCTGACCTCAGACCTGCCTCAGACCTCAGACTCTGACCTCAGACTCTGACTCTGACCTCAGACTCTGACCTCAGAACTGACTCTCCTCAGACTCTGACCTCAGACTCTGACCTCAGACTCTGACCTCAGACTCTGACCTCAGACTCTGACCTCAGACTCTGACTCTGACCTCAGACTCTGACCTCAGACTCTGACCTCAGACTCTGACCTCAGACTCTGACCTCAGACTCTGACCTCAGACTCTGACTCTGACCTCTGACTCTGACCTCAGACTCTGACCTCAGACTCTGACCTCAGACTCTGACCTCAGACTCTGACCTCAGACTCTGACCTCAGACTCCAGTGACACTGCCTCAGACTCTGACCTCAGACTCTGACTCTGACCTCAGACTCTGACCTCAGACTCTGACCTCAGACTCTGACCTCAGACTCTGACCTCAGGACTCTGACTCTGACCTCTGACTCTGACCTCAGACTCTGACCTCAGACTCTGACCTCAGACTCCTGACCTCAGACTCTGACTCTGACCTCAGACTCTGACTCTGACCTCAGACTCTGACCTCAGACTCTGACCTCAGACTCTGACCTCAGACTCCTGACTCTGACCTCAGACTCTGACCTCAGACTCTGACTCTGACCTCAGACTCTGACCTCAGACTCTGACCTCAGACTCTGACCTCAGACTCTGACTCTGACCTCAGACTCTGACCTCTGACTCTGACCTCAGACTCTGACCTCAGACTCTGACTCTGACCTCAGACTCTGACTCTGACCTCAGACTCTGACTCTGACCTCAGACTCTGACTCTGACCTCAGACTCTGACCTCAGACTCTGACTCTGACCTCTGACTCTGACCTCAGACTCTGACTCTGACCTCAGACTCTGACCTCAGACTCTGACCTCAGACTCTGACTCTGACCTCAGACTCTGCTCTGACTCTGACCTCAGACTCTGACCTCAGACTCTGACTCTGACCCCAGACTCTGACTCTTGACTTGATCTGACCACAGACTCTGACTCTGACCTCAGACTCAGACTCTGACCTCAGACCTCAGACTCTGACCTCAGACTCTGACCTCAGACTCTGACCTCAGACTCTGACCTCAGACTCTGACTCTGACTCTGACCTCAGACTCTGACCTCAGACTCTGACCTCAGACTCTGACCTCAGACTCTGACTCTGACCTCAGACTCTGACTCTTGACCTCAGACTCTGACTCTGACCTCAGACTCTGACTCTGACCTCAGACTCTGACTCTGACCTCAGACTCTGCTTGCCGTAGACTCTGACTCTGACCTCAGACTCTGACTCTGACCTCAGACTCTGACTCGACCTAACCTCAGACTCTGACCTCAGACTCTGACCTCAGACTCTGACTCTGACCTCAGACTCTGACCTCTGACTCTGACCTCAGACTCTGACCTCAGACTCTGACCTCAGACTCTGACTCTGACCTCAGACTCCTACTCTGACCTCAGACTCTGACTCTGACCTCAGACTCTGACTCTGACCTCAGACTCTCTGACCCTCAGACTCTGACTCAGGGACTGACCTCTGACTCTGACCTCAGACTCTGACTCTGACCTCAGACTCTGACCTCAGACTCTGACCTTAAGACTCTGACCTCAGACTCTGACCTCTGACCTCAGACTCTGACCTCAGACTCTGACTCTGACCTCAGACTCTGACCTCAGACTCTGACTCTGACCCTCAGACTCCTGACCTCAGACTCTGACCTCAGACTCTGACCTCAGACTCTGACTCTGACCTCAGACTCTGACTCTGACCTCAGACTCTGACTCTGACCGTAGACTCTGACTCTGACCTCAGACTCTGACTCTGACCTCAGACTCCTGACCTCAGACTCTGACCTCAGACTCTGACCTCAGACTCTGACTCTGACCTCAGACTCTGACCTCAGACTCTGACCTCAGACTCTGACTCTGACCTCAGACTCTGACTCTGACCTCAGACTCTGACTCTGACCTCAGACTCTGACTCTGACCTCTGACTCTGACCTCAGACTCTGACTCTGACCTCAGACTCTGACCTCAGACTCTGACCTCAGACTCTGACCTCAGACTCTGACCTCAGACTCTGACCTCAGACTCTGACCTCAGACTCTGACTCTGACCTCTGACTCTGACCTCAGACTCTGACTCTGACCTCAGACTCTGACCTCAGACTCTGACTCTGACCTCAGACTCTGACCTCAGACTCTGACTCTGACCTCAGACTCTGACTCTGACCTCAGACTCTGACTCTGACCTCAGACTCTGACTCTGACCTCAGACTCTGACCTCAGACTCTGACCTCAGGCTCTGACCTCAGACTCTGACCTCAGACTCTGACTCTGACTCTGACCTCAGACTCTGACCTCAGACTCTGACCTCAGACTCTGACTCTGACCTCAGACTCTGACTCTGACCTCAGACTCTGACTCTGACCTCAGACTCTGACTCTGACCTCAGACTCTGACCTCAGACTCTGACTCTGACCTCTGACTCTGACCTCAGACTCTGACTCTGACCTCAGACTCTGACCTCAGACTCTGACCTCAGACTCTGACCTCAGACTCTGACTCTGACCTCAGACTCTGACTCTGACCTCAGACTCTGACTCTGACCGTAGACTCTGACTCTGACCTCAGACTCTGACCTCAGACTCTGACTCTGACCTCAGACTCTGACCTCAGACTCTGACCTCAGACTCTGACCTCAGACTCTGACTCTGACCTCAGACTCTGAGCTCAGACTCTGACTCTGACCTCAGACTCTGACTCTGACCTCAGACTCTGACTCTGACCTCAGACTCTGACTCTGACCTCAGACTCTGACTCTGACCTCAGACTCTGACCTCAGACTCTGACCTCAGACTCTGACCTTAGACTCTGACCTCAGACTCTGACCTCAGACTCTGACCTCAGACTCTGACTCTGACCTCAGACTCTGACCTCAGACTCTGACCTCAGACTCTGACCTCAGACTCTGACTCTGACCTCTGACTCTGACCTCAGACTCTGACCTCAGACTCTGACCTCAGACTCTGACTCTGACCTCAGACTCTGACTCTGACCTCAGACTCTGACTCTGACCTCAGACTCTGACTCTGACCTCAGACTCTGACCTCAGACTCTGACCTCAGACTCTGACCTCAGACTCTGACTCTGACTCTGACCTCAGACTCTGACCTCAGACTCTGACCTCAGACTCTGACTCTGACCTCAGACTCTGACTCTGACCTCAGACTCTGACTCTGACCTCAGACTCTGACTCTGACCTCAGACTCTGACTCTGACCTCAGACTCTGACCTCAGACTCTGACCTCAGACTCTGACTCTGACCTCAGACTCTGACTCTGACTCTGACCTCAGACTCTGACTCTGACCTCAGACTCTGACTCTGACCTCAGACTCTGACTCTGACCTCAGACTCTGACTCTGACCTCAGACTCTGACTCTGACCTCAGACTCTGACCTCAGACTCTGACTCTGACCTCTGACTCTGACCTCAGACTCTGACTCTGACCTCAGACTCTGACCTCAGACTCTGACCTCAGACTCTGACTCTGACCTCAGACTCTGACCTCAGACTCTGACCTCAGACTCTGACTCTGACCTCAGACTCTGACTCTGACCTCAGACTCTGACCTCAGACTCTGACCTCAGACTCTGACCTCAGACTCTGACTCTGACCTCAGACTCTGACCTCAGACTCTGACCTCAGACTCTGACCTCAGACTCTGACCTCAGACTCTGACCTCAGACTCTGACTCTGACTCTGACCTCAGACTCTGACCTCAGACTCTGACCTCAGACTCTGACTCTGACCTCAGACTCTGACTCTGACCTCAGACTCTGACTCTGACCTCAGACTCTGACTCTGACCTCAGACTCTGACTCTGACCTCAGACTCTGACCTCAGACTCTGACCTCAGACTCTGACTCTGACCTCAGACTCTGACTCTGACTCTGACCTCAGACTCTGACCTCAGACTCTGACTCTGACCTCAGACTCTTACTCTGACCTCAGACTCTGACTCTGACCTCAGACTCTGACTCTGACCTCAGACTCTGACCTCAGACTCTGACTCTGACCTCTGACTCTGACCTCAGACTCTGACTCTGACCTCAGACTCTGACCTCAGACTCTGACCTCAGACTCTGACTCTGACCTCAGACTCTGACTCTGACCTCAGACTCTGACTCTGACCTCAGACTCTGACCTCAGACTCTGACTCTGACCTCAGACTCTGACCTCAGACTCTGACCTCAGACTCTGACCTCAGACTCTGACCTCAGACTCTGACTCTGACCTCAGACTCTGACTCTGACCTCAGACTCTGACTCTGACCTCAGACTCTGACTCTGACCTCAGACTCTGACTCTGACCTCAGACTCTGACTCTGACCTCGGGCTCTGACTCTGACCTCAGACTCTGACCTCAGACTCTGACCTCAGACTCTGACCTCAGACCCTGACCTCAGACTCTGACCTCAGACTCTGACCTCAGACTCTGACCTCAGACTCTGACCTCAGACTCTGACCCCAGACTCAGACCCTGTCATTAGACGCTTCTGTTTGGAATCTGACAGCATTTAGCATGTTTAGCTCACGGTAGAAGTTTGTTGAACATCCATTCTGTGATTTAAAACGTTTACGTCGCTTGCTTAATTACTTCCAATCCCGGCTTCCCTATTGTGGGGTTGGGGAGGGCCCTAGGCCCGCATGGTAGCTAGCAGCAATGACCTGACACAGACACCAGTTAGGGGTAGTGGGAATGGCCACGAGCACGTGCGCTCGGCCCCTTTTATTGCCAGCGTCATGTGACACCATGACGTCTGTGGTGGGTGGGTGTAAAGTGTAATACACACTCTTGAACACTGGACCGTGTTCATGCTAGGCCTCTATATCCCTCCCATTTTTTAATCGCAAAAACCCACACACAGAAATCAACCTGTGGGAAAAACAAACTATATCAGGGTGCAGTAAAGTGTTCAACTTCCGCTGAGTCCTTTTATCCGCCGCTGCTTGGAATCACAGACGATGTACAATCTGCTGCGGGGAACATCAGTTCACAGTGGCACCGGTTTGGGGGTGCTCGATGGAACCAGTCTATTGACGACTCTGCGACAAGATTGTCCTCACAGTCCTTCTTTTACTCACTTCCATGGCGACGGGTGCAGTTAGAGTTCTGGTCGTTCGCCGGGGAATGATGCACGATTTCCGGTCTCGGCCTTAGCTTCACTTGTAGTCTGTGTCCTACTTGGCAAAAGGCAGATCCGTTGCAAGGCATCCCTCTCACTAGGATGACCCCTCTCGTCGGTGTTCCCCTGCCACGGGATATCCTTGAGGTCCTCTTTCTCGGATTTGCGCTGGGCTGGATGTGCCACATCAGGTTGCTCCTGCGCCGCCGTCAGTGGGGGTATGGGGCAGACCATGTGCCTCACCTCAGTTTCCGCAGCCTCGTCCCAAGGTAGCTGTTGGTTTCTGTCTTTGCTTGCGACGTCTTCACCCTCCCCGGACCTTTCGGATGGGCGTCGGAGGACCGTCTCTCGTCGCGGGGACTGCGTCCCGGAGGCCTCTGCCCCTGAGTCACCACGGCTGGCATGTGTCCAGTGTCCGTGTGACCCCAAAGGTGGATGTCACAAACGGTCTTGCGTGCTCCTCTCCGCAGAGCCTGGGTGTGCGGAAACATCGTCTGTCAGCTGGTCTTCTTTGCCACTGGTTTTCTTCCGGCCTCGTGTTCCTCGCACCGTTGTCCTGGCACTTGTCGCCTTCCTTCTCTTCGGGAGCGTGAGTGGTCTTCCTGCACTCCTCTCTCTTTCCTTAGTTGGTTCACTGTGGGGACGTTGCTTCGCACTGACTTCTCCTTCTACTCTTAACTGTGGCAACAGGCCACATGGATATACTTCCTTCCTTTTCACAGTGGCAGACATGCCACTCAGATCTCTCCTTTTCTTCCTTCCTTTTCGCGGTGGCAAGACGTGCCACTCGGATCTCTCCTTTTCTTCCTCCTGCATCGCGACATCACTTGGACCGATCTTGTGTCTTCTCTCCTGACCTGGGTCCTCCATGCAGTGCGCGCACTCTGCAGGTGTACCCCTGGTCTTGTCCCCGTCGGGGACACTCTCTCCTTCTTCCTCAGCAGCCAGAGTTGGTGTCGCGAACCTTCGTTTCTTGATGTTGTCTTTTCTTGATGCTTGTTGGTGACGTTCGGGGGTCCATGTTTGTAGACTTTTTCATGGTTGAACGTCCTGGACCGGTTGGTGATCCACTTCTGCCGATGCCTGGCAGGTTGCTTTCGGTCGTCCTGTCGGACTTTGCGCTGCAACAGTTTCTGGGGGACCCGTTGTGGGTCAGCACTTGATGGGCGATCATTCTGCGGATCGGCTCCTGGGAGGCGCCATGGATCTGTCGCGGGTCGGCACTTGATGGGCGACCGTTCTGCGGATCGGCTCCTTGGAGGCGCCATGTCGTGGGGTCGTCCGCGAAGATTGTTCTGCGCGATGGCGCTGCATGCATTCTTCTTTCTGCTTGCGGTGGCTGTGCGTCGCCACGTGGCGCGTTGATTGCGCACTTACTGTTCAGGGTTCTGGGACGCCTGTTGCGTGACGTTGGGTACTTGCTGCTTTGGCTGCCGTCAGGTACTTGATGCTTCGGACCGTTGGCGGGAGTAGTTGATGCTGCGGTGAGCGCCTGTGGCCACAAGGCGTCGCTGCTCTCTCCGTCCTTTGATCGCGGCAGTCTCTTCCCTGGACGTTCTTCTAGTGCTTGGCAGTCGTTTCCTCCAGACGTCAGTGCTTGGATGCTTTGTGAGGCATTGGTGCCTTTTCCCACGTCGCGTTGGAAGTGGCAGCCGCCGACTCCTTGCTGGTGTGTGTGGGGGGGGTGTCACTTGCGCTGTTGCGCACTTACTTGCTGCGTGAGGTTGGATGCTTTCGTTGGGGCTTTACGCAGTCTGTCGCCCCTTTGCTGCTGCTGATTGGGCTTGCGTTGTGCAATGCTTGGTTTGTCCTTATGGATGCAGGTGCAATTTTGCTTTTGGCCACTGGGTGGCAGTGAAGCTGGATTCTTGGTAGCAGCCTGTCTTGTCTTCCCCTGATGTGCACTCTATTGTCACAGTGCACCGGGGGGCTGAAGCTGCTGCTGCTGGGAGCTGGTGAGTCTCTTTTATTTGCATCTCTGTGTTTGCTCACAGGGTGGGGCACATAGGAGTGCCTGTGCATGTAAGTGAGGCACTGTTGTTTTGGATCATGTGGTCAATGCTCACATGCTTGCTGTGTGTGCCGGCACTTTCATTTGTGGTACCTGGTGTGCAGGAGAGTATGGGTGTGAGTGGTGAGGTACTGCTCCGTGGCTGTGCACAGGGTACAAGTTTTTAAAGTTTTTCCTGTGTGGCACAGCTTATGGTTGGCGGCGCTGGCCGCTCACAGGCGCTTCATTTTTCCTATGGAGCCCACGAGGTGGAGGCTCATCTGATCTTCGGCGGCGCTGGCCGCATGCAGGCGCCTCACTGTCCCGCCGGGGAAATCGAGGAGGTGAGGCATGCTCCTGTTGCTGGCGCCCGCTCTGCCTTCACTGCTCCGAGCCCGCGGCAGGCTTCCTCAGTCCCCGCGCGGGCAGGGGGTTTGGTGGGCGATGCGTGGTCGTGCGGGGGCGTGTTCTGTGCGGAGCGGGTGAGAACACCGAGAGGCGGTGCTGGTGGCGGTTTCTTTTCCTTTGCGGCGCCGGGGCCGTGCGGGGCGGCACCCGCGGTAGGCTCTGGTCACTCTCCCCGGGACAGGGGACGCTTGAGGCAGGCCGCGGGTGAGCTCCGCCGGCTCTGCAGTGCCTGTGAATCACTGGGGGTGCCGTCGGCAGGCCGCGGGTGGCCTCCGCTAGTCTTTGCAGAGTCTTCCTTTGGGGGGGGGGGCGCTACCGGCGGGCCACGGGTGGGCTCCGCTGGCCCGGATCACATTGCGAGGGGGGTCGGGAGGCGGTTAGCTACTCCGCTCCCTCCCCCTCGTTGTCTTTGGTGATTGCGGGTCCGGCCGCACTTATCTTCACGCCGGCTTCAGTCTCAGTGCCCCGCCGCTTCTAGGCACACACGCGGCGGGGGCGGGGGACGACTCGGGCAGGCCGCGGGTAGGCTCCGCTGGTCCTGCTTACACCCTGGCACAGTTCATGTCGGGCACTTCGCCCGTGGGGCTCACCTTCGGCCGGCGGGCCAGATGCTCCGTCGCGGTCGCGGCGGGTGGGCTCCGCCCGGCCCGTGCACCTCTCCGGTGGGGGTCTTCAGCCTCGCGGCCGTCGCAGGTGGGCTCTGGGCGGTCCGCTATTGCTTGGTGGCACTCGGTGGTGGCGGTCGCCGCGGGTGGGCTCCGGTCGGCTTGCTGTGGGGCTCCCGGTCACTGCGGGGCTCCGATGTGCCCACCGGCTTCTCGGCGCGCTGCGCCCTGCTGCAGGGGATGCCCTCTGGGCGGGCAGCTCTCTTCCCCTTTTTCTTGTAGATTAAGCAGTGGGTAGTGGCACGCATGGGCTGCACTACCGGCCTCGTCGCCAGTGTGGGGTTGGGGAGGGCCCTAGGCCCGCATGGTAGCTAGCAGCAATGACCTGACACAGACACCAGTTAGGGGTAGTGGGAATGGCCACGAGCACGTGCGCTCGGCCCCTTTTATTGCCAGCGTCATGTGACACCATGACGTCTGTGGTGGGTGGGTGTAAAGTGTAATACACACTCTTGAACACTAGACCGTGTTCATGCTAGGCCTCTACACCTATGTGATTAGTTGTGCGATCTCCGGCAAATCACATTCACATAGGTGTGTGCCATGGCACACTCTAGCACACGGCATAACACCCATCTTCATCACATGTTTTAATGCAAATGTAGAACTTTTATTCCGTCCCCCTACTTACATTTTACCCACTCTACCTGTTAATTAGAAGACACGTTCATCAACACATTGAAAAGTTGTTATCCAGACGCTAATCTCCCTACGGACAATTCATTTACCTACCAAAATGAGGTAGTGCCTAGAACCAGGGTAAACACCAGAATTAAACGCTATAACATCGTGTCATTCATATTTAAAAGCCAACACTTACCCTGTATTCAGCCGGACAGACGCTGCAGCCCAGAGACCTCTTGGACACGAACGGGTGTGAAAAGTAGAGAAGTTTCCCCAAAAAGAGCAGGTTCGGCAGTGAGTGCGAGCGGACCTCCTGTGGGATTAAGAATGCAGACTTGCGGGTCTGTGGAAGTGAACATCAGAACCAGTGCAGGACTGGACCGTGATTACACTTTTGAAACTTTAAAGACCTGATAAATCAGTACTGGGGAGTACGCCCGTAAATGTGCGCTCCCTGTTTACTTGAAAACACAACTAAACACGACCACAAAAGTCCAATTTTAGCTTTGTCAAAAAAGCATGATACCATTGTTTGTGTCGTTAAATATTTCCCCTAATGTGCCTACCCAATCTCTTAATCTCTCCGTAATACCCCTTGCCCCTCCCCCCCTTCCTAGATGCCTGTGGAGGTATGAAACAGGAGGAGCCCCCCCCCCCATGGGGGAAGTTACACTTGCGCCCAGCAATGGACGCCGGGCACAAAAATTATAAACATTTTCCACTACATACTTCTGAGGTAGCATTCTCGTTGCTGCAGTCAGACACGTCATTAACAATGAGCATTTTAGAGCATTCCTAGGAAACGCGGACCCCACAAAGGAAGCAGTAAATGCAGCGTGTGTGACTGGTCTATGAAATGATTCCCTTCAAATAATGGCGGCATTGACTGAGTGAAAGGCTCGTACCGCAAATGACTGGTCTCTGTCTATGGGCTCCTTCCAATAAATCCAGGCTGGGCCCCTTGTGTTTACAAATATCTTGGATTTCCGTGACCTCCAGCAAACTTTTCTCCCTGACCTCGCGGGATGGCCACTCACACAGCACATCTGTACCGCTCTCATTGCGTATAATCAGTCCTTCATGGCGTCTTTAGAAATTGCTACCGAGACACTAGAGCGCCCAACCATACGGGTGTCATACCCAAAGCAAGAGCTGACTACCAGAGAGCTGCGGGCGGAGGGAGGGAGGGAGGGAGGGGGGGGGAAGCGGGACTAAGGTAAGCTGCGGGCGGGCGGAGGGAGGGGGGGGGAAAGAAATATACATGGCTTTGTGAGAGTGCACGCTTTATTTGGCATGGATGGAAACCGCTCGGCTAGATGGTGCTTCACCAGATCACACGGCTTGTGCAACGCGCAGCGGGGACCCGGACCTGCGAAAGATAAGAGCGGCAGGGCGGCTTTGCAGAGTGCGCTCCGCGGCTCCCTGTGGTGACCCCAATGCCTGTCTGCCCACAGAAAACGAGACGGCCCGATGTGTACACACAGAGACTGCCAGGTGGAGGAGGCTGCGACTTCTTGGGGCGGCTGTTGTTGTGAAATGGCCTAAAGAAAAGCGCCGCCATTTTCAGATTCGGGGCGTGTTTTTTGCGCCCTGAGTGACAGACGACGTCACAGGGCTAAAGAATGCAAAAATTGACGCCCCCGAATCCGAAAAAGACGGAGCTTCTTTGGAGGGACGGCTCTCTCCTCCAATGGCTGGCCTCCATTTAGGAAGCCAGCCAATGGTGGAGAGACAGAGCAGGGGGGCGGGTTCTGAAGCCCCACTAGATGACATTAATTCTCCGGACCAGAAGCTGTGCTTTGCACAGCTTATAGGTCCCTCGACCTAAAAAGGATCTGTCTGACAAAAGCGATAACCCATTGACCTAATAATAGTATATGCACTTCTTTTTTTTAAAATAAATTTTTTATTGGAATTATACGAGTGGTACAAACAATCGTATACAACACTTGCAGTGGTCTGGTATCCTCTTAACTGAATGATAGAAGAGGGAAAAGACAGAAAACAAGATCTGAATTGGACAAGTTCTTTGCAGCAGGCATGTCAACCTTCTGCGCTGCACTATGATGAGTCAAATCTTCCACTACGAGACAAAGCTCCGCTCTCTCTAGAGGAAGACCATTAATCACCCTAGTTAACCTGACATGTTTATTGATGCTTGAAAATTGCAGGGACAAGGAACATGGAATCAGGTGCTTTTAAAACAATACACATGGCGCCCCCACTCAAGTCAGCGCCCTGTGCGTAGGCACCGATCGCACTGCCCTAGAGCCGGTCCTGCGTACAAATTAAGCACTGCATGTCCATACACTGGGTCTGCTGGATTATATCATATATTTGGCTGCTTCCTGTTCTTTGAAAACTGTATTATGCCAGGGAGATGTAAGATTGTGCTGGCTCGGCTCTGGACCGTTATTGAAATAGGACCCAGAGTGAAGCAAGAGCCTTGCGATGGTCAGGACCAGCTGGTGGTATGTAAAGGGCTCACTGAGGGGATGTATGTCATTACAACGCATGCTTTTACAACGCATGCCATTACGACGCAGGTTTTACAACGCAAGTCGTTACAAAGTCGTTTAATTTACTATTCCAACTCCAGTCCCGTGGATAGTAGGGAAGGTGTTGGATAGTAATTAAACTATTCCCTATCCTAGAGCGCCCTCCAGCGCAATTTGTTGCAATGACTTGCGTTGTAAAAGTTGCGTCGTAATGGTAGTGCGTTGTAAAAGTTGCGTTGTAAAGGATGTTTCCCTCACTGAGGGTGTTCAATGTAGTATGAGAGCTGGCTATTTGAGGGCTTAGAACGGTCTGTACACATTGAAACCCTGCCTAACACAGGTTAGCTTACGCCTGGCAATGGTTTTGAAATCTAGATAGCAGTAAGCACCAGTCAGGCCCGGACTGGCCATTGCGTGCAAGAGTGGGGGCCTGTTTTGGGCTCCTGGGGGCCATTTTTGTGACAGGGCCGTTTATGCAGCATAGCTGCAAAATCGGCCCTGCAACAAAATCGGCCAAAAACCGGGCCCGACAAAGAGCTCAGACCTCCCCCCGTGGGGCCGGCGAGCACTTTGCCGGGCCCGGTTTTGGTTCCGAGTCCGGCGCTGGCACCAGAGGTGGCAGGAATGGCTCGCGGTGGGGTAGGTTGTGCGGGGACCCGGGTGGTGTCACCGGGGGAGGGGGTCGCGCATATAAAAAAAAATTTAACTTACCATGCCGCTAGTGCTGCGTATTTTCTTATGCTCTCCTAGTGGAAGTCGAGGAACAGGAAGCAGGCCCCACTGACCAATCAGAACGCTGCAGAGAAGGGTTGTGATTGGTTTTGAGCGTCCTGGTCTGACCCTCAACCAGGGAATGGGGGCCTGGGCTTGTTCTCCACGCAGGCTGTAATGCAGCTTGTATGGGGAACAGGAAAAGCGCGCATGACTGGTTTGGGTGGCCCGAGAGGGCCGACCAAGGTGTCATTCCCCACTCCTCCGCTGCCCTGCTCCGAGAGCAGAGCCGCCCCGCCCACCTGCCCGCAAAGAAGCCTGAAGCATAAAATGACAATAACTCAATGTTATTATCATTTTATGTTTTTTCTTCGCACTGCTTCAAAAGCAGCGAGGTGACGCAGCGGAGGAGCCGCCACTAATTGCACTGAAGTGTAAAGCAAGTACAGATTTAGTATATTCTTTGTATACTGGGCCAAATTCTATCTTTGATTACTTTCCAAATTCAGAAGAGCAACAAGAAGTTAACTCCTTAACTGCGGCGCGAATTCCGCCATGGTGCGGGAGTTAATGGACGTGCGCAGCACTAGCCAGGTAGTGCTTGCGACGGCCGTTGGCCGACGTGCGCTTGGAAAGGGATAAAAACACAAAACTGCTCTTTTGTCAGGCCTTGGCTTGTGCTGACAAGGAATGTGCCATAAAATAACAAACGTTAGTTCAATTGTATTTCTGGGTGGGCTCAGCTGAAGCCAGGCACTTTCAGTTTCACTTTCTACTCGTAGTGCTTCAGGAAGCCCTGCTGGTATTTGGAAACTCCTCAACTACATCTCTGGTGTATGTTGGTGATTTTCTGTCATGTCAGAAATCACCTTCATTGTTTGCCATTTTTTTAATGGAGGAATATTTCAGTGCGGTCACGGAGAGTGCATCTGTATATTAGTTGTATATTTCTATTTGCATTTAATCTGCAATGTAAATCACCACAAAGGCAACCCTTTCCTCCTGATTTTCATAATCACACCACCAATCTTGTTTTGTTTATTATTTTTTTGGTGCTCAGCTTGAGAGTCATCATACATGACAGCAATCCCAATTTACATGGGTGACTGCGTTCTACAAGCAGAAAACGAAGAGGCAGATTTACAAGAAACTGATGCATCTGCATAGATGCACCAGTTTCCTTGCGCTAGTGCCAAATGTCCTTGCGCCACCAGGGTTTGTGCTGTATTTACAATACAGTGCTCCATGGCACAAGGATTAACAGATGCGTTCGAAATACTGACGCATCTGTTGGCATAAAAGTGACGCATCGCTGGAGTTGCTCATGAACGTGACGCACTTTCAGCAATGTGCCACAACAGATAGATGAGTCCCATACAAAAAGTTCTGCGTCATTCCTTATGCCTAGTCTGGGCAGGCATAGGGATTTTTACTCAGTGAAGGTGTAGAGTGACGCAGTGAAATGTTGTAAATTTCACAGCATCAGTTCTACATGGCTTTTTGCATGGGAACGCCTAGTCTGCATACATTATACCTGGTGCAGGTATAATGTGAAGCAGGGCTTTACAACGTTACGCATCTCCCTAGATGCATCACATTGTAAATTGGCCGCATTGTTTGCACCGCCATTGCGTACAAAAAAATGACGCAATGGCAGCGAAGGGCCTTGTAAATCAACCCCTAAAATCCTAGGCTCATCCTAGACTCCAATGCAAGTTTGTATGGGAATTACATTTGCCCTATTTTAATCTCTAAACCTCCCTTAATGCTGTTCCTAAATGACAAATTGTGTATGAGAGCTTAACTTCTGTGGTAAAGATCAGACTTGTTCGGATTTGGATCAAACATAAGGAGGTATATTTAAAACACCAAAACACTGCTTAGGCCTATTTAATAAGTTGCCACCAAGGCCGGCTTTAGCGCTGGTGGCGCCCAGTGCGACAATGTTAGTTGGCACCCCTAATGACCACCTCCACCACGGATTCCCTCAGTAGCACCCTTTACCAGTGACCAAGTCTCCATAACCCCTCTCTCTCAGATTCATTGAATTCGTTATATCGCGCTACTCATACCAGTAAAGGATGTCAGAGCACTTTGCATCAAACACACAGTACACAGACAATCAATCATACTTGTGTAAATCAGTGTATAGGAAATGTTAGATAAGCCAAAGGACTAAAAGTGTAGGAGTCACATGTCATCCATACTAGTAGGCAGTATAGTTTAGGAGTGCTTGGTGTGGAGAAGCACAAACTCAGAGTCGAAAAAGAAACAGCGTAGTTGGGAGTTTTCTTTAATAATAAGAATCCATTTCTACCCAAATTAATCCTTTTTGCAACATTAATCAATGTTCTATACTTTGCAGAGTGTATGCAGTTCTATGATGAAAGTTAGTTAATACCTCACTATTCTATATTAGGACTTTAAGTTATAAATTGCAAGTAACAAAAGGATGGCTCTTTTAAAAGCAGTAACCTGCTGATCTATTCACATTACATGCACTCTTTAATCTACTTGGTACAAGTTCTTTGCTGTAGGAATAGTAACCCTCTGTGATAACTTCACATAAGTAAAAAAAACTCAACTACACTAAACTCTGAGCTCTGTCCAGGAAGAACATTAATCACAGGAGTTATCTTGACATTTTTGTTAGGCACTGTAATTGCAGGAGGAAAGGAATGCAGTAGCAGGTGCTTTAGCCTCTTCGACGCTGATGACGGAACCGCTCCGTCATCAGCCACGGTGGCGCTGTGCTGATAACGGAGCGGTTCCGTCATGGCCCGCCCGACGCGCCTGCGCGGCGCGTTCTATTGAGCGGGCGGGGCCATGACGGAACGGCTCCGTCATGAGCACAGCTCACCCGAGGCTGGTGACGGAGTGGTTCCGTCACCAGCGTGTGAGCGCCGCGCGGCCCCCCCGCCCCCTTAACGCTGCGGCGGAATAGCCGCCGCAGCGAAGGTGTTAAAAGCATAATAAAGTTGCAAACACGGCACCCCAGGATGCCAACACCCAGTGCGATAGAGTAGAATAGAACCCAATAGAAAACTGTATATTGAGATGGTTTTTAGACCCTCGCCCACTCTATTAGAAGCATGATTGATCACCGGGTCTCATCCTGATCCCTATATACTAGGATGTGGTCTACCATACACTAGGGAGCACTTTCCATAATACCTGACAGGATTCTTAGAATTTAACTACCTTAGGGACACCCCAGTTTCTCTTTAATATTTGCTGCCTTAGATATAGTTAAAATCTATAGACGGGGGAGTTTATGGTAAAGTCCCCACACCCTCTTGAAATTGGCAACATGTTTCAGCCTGTTTATTACGGCCAAGAAAGGTCCCAAGCCTCCATCAGGACTGATCATATGCCCAGGTCAGAGGAATATTCGATAGTTCTTGTCCTGTCTCTATCGGTCAGATAGTATTGCCTGGAAAATACATAAAACATACATGCAGGCTTTACTTGCCCCATATCAGAACCACATATAAGTGCCTGTATATCACATGAGTTCTGTTGGTTGTATACTAGGATCAGCACACTGGAAAAGTATTTATCCATGTTTTTATAGCACCAGCAACAAACACTGCACACAAGCATGCAACCAATCTGGTGTTATTCCCCCATTATAAGAGGTTTCAATTGCATCCCAAAGACCAAGGCAGTTGTATATTAACATAGCAGTATTGTGCACAGCACATTAGTCAACAGTAATTTTAAGGAGAAGATTGCAGCACACAGAGTGTATACATAAATTAGGTAAGAGCCTCTGTCCCAAAGGATGGAAAGAGATGGCATGACTGATGAGCAGAAAAGGGGTAGCACAACAGAAGAAGGAAACTGTCAGCTGGTAAGGATTTGAGGGAACAATTTGGAAGCCATGGGTCACACCCAAGAGTTGTTTTCAGAGTTTGTGGAGCTGAGTCAGGGTAGGCCCTCGTCCACTAAACCCAAACCACTGAGGACAGAGTCCAGGAGGGCTGAAGGTGAATCTTGTGAGATACATGTAGCATGTAGTTATTGGTGTTATGCATTTCAGCATGCAGAGCAGTGGTTAATTTGTAAAAAGAATAAGTGCCGGGGCTCTCGTCAGGATGCAGCTTGGACCAGCCCATTTCTTCTGTAAGCACCGCCTAAAACTGAACCAACTGCTTATTTATTTATTTATTTTGAAAGTTTTATATAGCGCGAACAAGATCTTTGCAGATATCAGAGCGCTTTACAAAGCCGGGAATACAACAAGAGAGTGAGTAGCAGGTCATTAGGTATAGTGAAATTAAACGTAATAAGTGAGATGGGTAGGTACGTGAGGGAGCAAAGTAGAACAGGTACATCAATAATGCAAGTATTACAGCTACATGTGTGCATAGATAGACAAGTAAGTCAATAATACAGGTGAGACCCATAGTCGTAGAGTTCGAGCAAAATAATACGGATCGGTGTAGAGTCTTTACAGCTCCACGAAAATAGGTCAAGTGTATTTGGCCATGAGAATAGCTTTTACTTCTTTCTTAAAAAGTGTGATGGAGAAGATGAGCCTGGTTTCAGGAGGAAGTGAGTTCCAGATTCTGGGTGCCATTCTCAAGAAAGAGCGTTTATACGTTTTTTCCTTCCGGAATCTTCGAGGTTTTAGCAGAAGATTGTTTGTGCCTCTAGTGTTTCTAGAGCCGCCAGAGATTGACAGCTTCTGAGTGAGGTATCCGGGAGAGCTCAGGTCACACCCAAGAGTTGTTTTCAGAGTTTGTGGAGCTGAGTCAGGGTAGGCCCTCGTCCACTAAACCCAAACCACTGAGGACAGAGTCCAGGAGGGCTGAAGGTGGATCTTGTGAGATACATGTAGCATGTAGTTATTGGTGTTATGCATTTCAGCATGCAGAGCAGTGGTTAATTTGTAAAAAGAATAAGTGCCGGGGCTCTCGTCAGGATGCAGCTTGGACCAGCCCATTTCTTCTGTAAGCACCGCCTAAAACTGAACCAACTGCTTATTTATTTATTTATTTTGAAAGTTTTATATATTGTGTGTCATGAAGGCGATTTTCAGGTGTATTCTGGCTTCAAACGGCAGCCAGTTCAAGGATTTCAAGTCAGGGGAGATATGCGAGTGATAACGATAAAAGTGGGGAGAGGATGTGGTGTAATGGCCAGAGCTGAAGGCCTCGGAGCTGGTGAACCAGGTTCAAGTCTCTGTGTCCTCTCAACATCCTGTGATTCAGAGAAAATCGCTTAATGTCCCTGTAAATGAATTTGTCCTTAAATGGTGCTCAGGAAAAGTGCTGGTGTTGATGATTAAGAGCTGATGCAGAGCACCGGAAACCACCGGCTCATATTAAGCACTGATGCAGAGGAAGGTCTTCACAGGACATTTGTAGGCACATGGATGAGTCCTGGTTGCAACGACAGCATTGGCAGGGCTTAGAAAAGCCATATTGACAGGTCACTGCATACTCCATATGCCCGCCTTTGGAAACAGGGGTTGTATGGGGCAGCCTTAATGAAAGACACAGGTGATCATACACCAGACATGGTCTTACTCTGGGCAGGGAATGGGTTGGGCTTCGGCATTAGTCTGCTTGGGTGAGTCAAGGTTGTACATAGAAGTTTCCTAGTGGAAAAAGGGAGCTAGAGAATCACTTGAACACAATTTTTTTTTTTTTTAATTTATTTATTGGTGTAAGAAGATCTATGCACTGATCAGCATATACAAAAACGAAAATCATATACAGTGTAAGTGCCTACATCCGCTATGGGCCGGCTATGCATGTTCACTTCCGAAATCAATTTTCAACAATTGTACACGGCCCATCAGCCGACATCCAGCGGACCGGCGGCGTGATATTTGTTTAACTCCCATTTGTTTGTCAGTGCTGTAGTTGTTTAGGTATACATCAATAATCTTACTTTTTTTACCTTCATATACTTAACTTAAAACAAACAGAACAGTGCAACACCCAACATGTAGAATTCCCCCTCGTTACAGCCACTCTGCATCACAGCATCCTCCCTCCACAAAAGCCAGCTGTACAGAATATTGTGCATCTTATTGTCACCTCCAGGTGCGTACCTCACTCCACGCCTGTTTCCGATTCTGCCTCGTCATGTATCAGCAAATAGGCACGCAGGTAACCCCAATAGTCCTTAGGCCTAGAGCCGCCCGGCAACTCCTCCTCGTACGTGGCAAGCGTGTCTCTACAATAAACCATATCCCTAATCCATTGCTTTACTTCTGGAGCCCTCTTGCCGTTCCAGTGGAGAGACACTCTTCTCTTAGCTAGCAGTAGTGCAATAGCACAAAATTTGCGTTTCAGGGCTCTCAGTTGCGGAACAATACCCAGTAAACAGATTTTCGGATCACACAGCATGGAAACCCCAAGCATATCATTCAAAATTTTCACAACTTGTTCCCAAAAACCGGCCACTTTACAGCAATGCCATGCTAGATGCATGAAGTCTGCATCCTCCCGTTTACATCTGCAACATTGAGAATCATCCCTCAATCCATATTTATACAGTCTCTGAGGCGTGTGGTATACCTGATGTAAATATTTATAATGTATAATTTTCAGGTTCCCGTTCGATGTTAGCATACCTGTGAGCGTGCAAGAGGATTCCCATTCTACATCTGTTAGGGGTTCTGCAAGTACAGTGCTCCATTTGTCCCTGGCCTTGTGTGTATGGTCCCCCACCGCCTCCTGTATAGCCGCATACAGTTTGGACACTAGATGGGACGCCGTTGGTGTGGTGAGGAGTAGTTGCAGGGGTGCAAAGGTGGGAGGCTCTTCCGGATGTGATGGGTAGTGTTCCCGGAGCGCTCTCTGCAGCCGAAAGTGGTTGAAGCTAAACAGAGGGGATGGGTTCCTGATGTATTGTAACTGATCTAATGTCTGGAATGCTCCATCTTTGTATAGATCCCCCAGAGTGTCTATTCCCGCCCTTCTAAATAAATCCATGCCTACCCGCTCCTGCGTCACCGAAAGGGCAGGGTGATGTGCTAGTGGAAGTGCTGGTGCATACAATGGTAGGTTGTGTGCTACTTTACCCATCAGCCTCCATGCCTCCGAAGTGGCGTTCACCGGATTAATGTCCCTGTCGTGTAGCCTGTTGCGCTTATGTGTCAGTATGCTTGTCAGTGGGATCGGGTCTGCGTCGCCGGCTTCCACGGCCACATGTGTCAGAAATGGCACCTCGTGGTACCAGAAGTGTGCGTATTGCGCTTGCGCGCATAGGTAATATAAATATAGGTCTAGCACTTTGAAGCCCCCCTAGCATATGGCAGCGTCATGGTATGTAGTTCCATTCTTGCTTGCTTCCCCGCCCAAAGCAAATTAAGTACTAGCGTTCTGATATTCCGGAATACAGCAGCCGGAGGTTTGATCGGAATATTGTTAAATAAATACAGGAATTTTGGCAGTAGCACCATTTTGACAATTGCCGCCCTGTCAGCCAATGATAGAGGTAGCCTGTTCCATCTTTTAATTTTTTCCTCCAGGGATGAAATGGTCCGCCCGTAATTCGTTCTAATCACAACTTCCGGGTCTCTGTGGAACCATATGCCTAAGTATTTAGTGGGGTCCTCTTGCCATTCCAGCGGATAGTCCAGTTTTATCGGACTTGTGCCGTCTGTCAGGGATATGACAATGGATTTATTCCAGTTTATCTGCAATCCGGATTGGAGGCCAAATTTTATGTATTCTCGTAGAAGCGGATTGAGATGTTGTTCTGGCTGTTTGACATATAGTACCATGTCATCCGCATATAGCGAGATATGGATTGGCCTGGAGGGTAGTTGAATCGCCGAGTAGTGGTGGTGTTGCCGGATTTTGCAGGCCAGTGGCTCTAACACCAAGGCGAAGAGCATCGGCGAGAGCGGACACCCCTGCCGAGTTCCTCTGCATACTTGAATGGGTTCTGATATGTACCTGTTCACGCGGATGCGTGCCGTTAGGTTGGTGTATAGCATCGCTATCCATCCCAGGAATATTAAAGGGAATCCCATACGCACCAGCACCGCCTGGAGAAAGGGCCAGCTAATGGTGTCAAATGCCTTAGCAGCGTCAAGCAACACTGCCACTGCCTCTGTCTCCGGGGCCAAATAGTGTGCCAACGCAAATAGTGTGCGGGTGTTATGTGAGGTGGCCCTATCGGGGATAAATCCAGACTGATCTGGCCTGATCACTAATGGCATAAGAGGTTTGAGCCTGTCCGCCAATAGACTAGCTATAATCTTGGTGTCTACATTTAACAAGGAGAGAGGGCGGTATGAGTCGCATTTATCCACCTCCTTGCCAGGCTTCAACAACGTGATAAGTAGGGCTTCCCTCATAGAGGCTGGTAGTGTCTGGGCCTCATGTGCCGCCCCGTATAATCGCACTAGGTGCGGGGCTAGTAAGTCTGCGTATGTTTTATAGAATTCCGTTACAAAGCCATCTGGCCCCGGTGCTTTGTTATTGGGTAACCGCTTAATGGTGTCTGTAACCTCCTCCACCGTTACGGGGCGTTCTAAATATTGCCTATGTCCGTCAGACAGCCATGCCATTTCTATATCTTCCATGTATTTCAAGAGTTCTGCCTGTGGGGGTGAAGGGCGTGCCCTATATAGTGTGCCGTATGTGTTCATAAATTCCCTCAGGATCCCCTTCATGTCCGTGACCGTCTCCCCGGTGTCAGTACTGATGGACGCTACATTCTGTGGCGTTTTACCTGCGCAGATCTTCGCGGGCAGTTCCCTACCGGGTCTACCGCCTTCCCCATATCGTCTAGCCGTGGTTCGCTTGGACACATAGTTAAGTTCGTCAGTTGCGAATTGATCGTGTTCCGTTAACAGCGTCTGAATGTCCCGCAATACTGCAGTGTCTCCCGTCTGGGTATATGTGTGTTCCAGTGTCTGGATGGCCTTTTCACGCGCGTGGAGTTGCTGCCGTATATCTTTGAGGATGCCCGAGGTCGTACTGATACAGATACCCCGAATTGTTGCCTTAAAGGCCTCCCACAGCAAACCTGGGTCCTCTGTTGATGGACTGTTAATTTCAAAGTAATCTACAATCGCCCTCTGTATTGTGTCCACGTATATGGGGTCTCGCAATGCGGCTGCGTTGAAGCGCCAAGTGAAGGGTGGTGGATCATAATATGGGATGGCTATTTCTAACAGTACCGGATTGTGATCAGAAAGTGTACGTGGTAAGTGTTTGATATCTACAACCCATGACAGTACTTCTTGTGTGCCCAGCCAGTAATCTAGCCTAGACCAACTATTGTTTGCAGCATGTATGTGTGTCGCCATTTGCAGCCCTGGGTTACGCGCCCTCCACATATCAACCATATGTAGGTCCTCCATTGCGTCTTGCAGCATTGTTTTGGCCTTCCCATGCTGTTCCAACGTATGCGCTGCTCTATCTAGCGTGTCCTGCAGTGTAACATTGAAATCTCCACCCCAGATCATGTGAGTCGTCTGCATATCAGCGATGCGGTGCCACACTGTATTAAAAAACCCCGGGTCATCCACATTAGGACCATATGTGTTTACTAATAGTAGCTTTTGACGCCTGACCGTGCCAGCTATTGCCACGCTTCTCCCATCTGCATCTCTGTGTACCTGTGTTATCTCAAAGCCCGTCCCCTTTTTAATCAGTATTCCCACCCCTCTGGAGTAGGACGAGTAATTGGAGTAGGTCACTGATTCAGCCCATTTAGTTCCCAGCGTAGATGTGCCCTCCCGACTCAAATGTGTTTCCTGTAAAAAAACAATGTTAATTTGCAATCTGTCAAAGTAAGCAAACAGTTTCCTGATTTTTTTCGGGTTACCTAGCCCTCGCACATTCCATGTGAGAAATTTGAGGGTACTAAAACTAGCCATTAGCATGTTCGTGTAGAAATATTACGCATTGTTGGCTTGGAGCCCTCATTGAATAGTATGTGTGCTTCGTGTGACATCTCACTGCTTCCGAAAGTGTCAGTGGTTTATTCCGTGCTTTAATAACATCCACATGTCCATTTATTACCATGGAGTTCGCCATGCTTCTTAGATACAGAGGCTGCATTCGGGTGTATCTCAAACTTCCCGCCCACCCCCCTCCCACTTTAGCTCCCAAACTTCGCCAAAGCCATCCCCAAACAAATTGTAACTTAGGTGTCGAACATGTTTCGGGGTACACCCGCATGGGGGTGTCGCCAGGTTCACACATCTCCATCCACATAGTGGATGTGGACAGTCGCACGTATAGTATTCATTATTATGCATGTGTGTGATAACCCTCAATCCCCTCCAGTTAATCAGCATACGTGAAACAGTGCAGTAACTGCCCCTTAATGTTCCTGCATATACATGCGGCGGTGCAGCTGACGTGTGGAGCCACGGCACCGACCCCTTCACTCCAGCCGGTGAGTATTAGGACGACAGTACATGCCAGGGTGCCTGCCGTCAATTTGCGGCCACCCTCTCCTCTCCGCTAGTCTACCCCGCTCCCTTCTTAACACACAGTACTGCCGTCACTCGTTAGTCAAACGTCTTCCCCATGGCATCACAGTCCCATGGCATGTACTCACAGTTAGTTCGCAAGTGCCTCGCCAGCCTACCAGTACTGTTAAGCGACGTCTTCATACCACAAAAATGTGTCCGCTGACAGGTGCAGTTGGTGCGAGCTGCATCCCGTTCGTGAGCATCATAGTTCAAATCAGCCTGTGCACAAATAATTTCGGTCATTCCACATCGCTCGTTGGTTCATTCCTTTCTTGCTGCTTTCGCCGTTTTACTTGTTGTTTAACATAGTCGTGTGCCGCCTGCACCGTCTGAAGTATAACCGGTTTCCCGCCAGTGATGACTTTGAGTTTCGCCGGATATAACATGGCATATTCCAGGCCAAGGTCCCTCAACTTCTTTTTTACCGGAGCGAATTCCTTCCGAGCAAGTTGCACCGCCATTGTGTGATCTGGATAAAATTCCAGCGTGTTCCCTTGATGCGTAATTTTGCCCATTTCTCTTGCCAGCCTCAAGATCGTGTCTCTATCCCTGTAATTCAGCATGCGGGCGATGATCATGCGAGGGGCAGCGCCAGACTTCGGGACCGGAGCCAGCGAACGATGAGCTCTCTCCACCAGAAACACTGGGGACATTTTGTCAGAGCCGAAGATCTCTTTCACAAGTCCTTCTATATAGGTCTCCATTCTCCCTGTGTTTGTGGATTCCGGCAAACCCGAAATCCGGACGTTGTTGCGCCTGGACCTGGCTTCTTGGTCCTCCACCTTGGCTCGCAGGCTTTCCACTGTCTTTTCCAGGCCCCCGCAGGCTTTGGACGTTGTTATTTGGTCGTCTTCCACCTGTGAAATGCGCTGTTTGCTTCTAGAATGCGCCAGTCATGTTGTTCAATTTTTGCCGCCATGTTGTCCACTCTCTGTACCACATTGTCCAGTTTCCCGTTCATCTCCTGTAGGCTCTGCTGGATCGCCCTTAGCACCGATTCCATGCCCGATCCTTCCGATGAGTCTTGGCCCCCTTCCGCTTCAGGGTCTGGTAACGTGCTTTTTCCCTGTTTCCGCGTTTCGAACTGCAGTTTTGTTTGTTGCCGGTCTGGCTTCCCCATGTCGTGGAGCTGTTGTGGCGTAGTTTGTCCGCTCGAGTTAGGGCTGCTAGCGCTCGTCGCACTTGTCTTGTGGTAGGCGCGATGTGTGGTTGTTGCAGCCCCCCACCTCGCCGTGCGCGCAGTCATCAGCTTGGCAATGCAGGTGTGTGTATGAATCCGTCCGCCTCAGAGTGGCGCCTTGTAAATGTCGCGGGTAATGCAGGTTATGGATCTCTTGGGGTGTCTCAGCAGCAGTGCTCTGTTGCCAATGTGGCGTCGGTTAGACGCGATATGTGGTCGTTGCAGCCCCCCACCTCGTTGTGCGCGCAGTCTGCAGCCGGTCTACATAGGTGTGGGTAGGAGTCTGTCCGCAGCCAAGTAGCGCCTTGTGACTGTAGCGGGTAAATCAATTTATGGGTCTCTTGGAGTACCGCCGCAGCAGAGCTCTGTCGTAGATTCGGCGGTGATGTAGCGCGATGTGCGGTCGCTGCCGCCCCCCATCTCGCCGTGCGCGCAGATATCAGCCAGCCATTACAGGTGTGGGTAGAAATCTTTCCGCAGCTTAGTAGCGCCTCGTGAATATCGCAGATAAGGTATGGTATGGATCTCCTGGGGAGCCGTGTCAGCAGTAATCACTCTCCTGAAAGTGATGGCGGTGGTTCAAGGTAATTGACAGAGCCCATAGCATTGCTGCATGCGCGAGGACAGTTTGCCAGACCCTCGCGCTGTATTGTTCGAGCTATGCGCGGGTCGCCTCTCCTACCTCGCCGCCGTCTCAGCCCTCTGTGTGCGGGTGGTTGCAAAGACGCGCAGCTCCGCAGCAGCGAGGGCAGGGAGCCCTGCTCAGTCACCAATTCTCAGCTCTCCACTAGCCCGCCAGATAACCACGGGGGTCTGCACAATAACTGCCGCTCGGTTTAGCTGCCCTCCGCTACTGGTTCTATGCGTTCCATTGGCGCCGCCATTTTCGCTCTCGTGAACCGCACATCGATTCGCCGCTAATGTCTGTTCTGCGCTGTGTTGTCCCGCCTCATTGCCTTACTTGGAGGAACTTTAGCTGCGTCTGTAGTTTTGCCGGGTCAGCACCCTGCCTCACGCTGCCTGGTCGCCCCTCCAGCGCCGAGTCGCCGATCACCACGAGCGGCCATTTTGAGGTGCCGCCTCGCGATCTCCGTCCCCCAGGCTGGAACAACTTAGGTCAGCCTCGTCGGCGCCTTCCTCATGCAGATCAATATCGGCCGTGAGCTCCGATGTCCAATGCACCGCTGATCACTGCATTTGGTGTGGATTAAAGGGGTCAAAGGCCGCTAATCGTGCGACCGTCCGGCGGAGCTGACACACTAGCCAGCCATTCCGCAGTGCGCCCTCTAGCGCCCCTCACTTGAACACAATTTAAAAGTTAGAGAAGTCCATCTTGTGACTTACATGTTTCCTGTGTGCTTAATGATCTGTACTGGGAAACTTGGTGTCTGGTTGACAAGTAGGCTCATGCTGTCGCCCTCAGATGTCTGAATGGATTAAATGTCTGAAATATCTCGGACAGTTACACTAAGGCACATATTAATAGAAATTAATATTTATGCTAGTAGTCAAGCAGAGACTGAAAGCCCATTTATACTCAGAAATGGACTCTCAGTGATATAAAAATAATACACAGCAAAAAGGAAATTCAATTTTTCATGAATGAAGTTCTGAGGGCGAATCTAGGAAGCATTTTTATTTATTTGAGGGTTTTCTATAATGGCTTCCATATTATGTTGACGTCAGAGCATTTTACACTGATATAGAGGACGAAATATTCGAATAATGCATTTCTAGAATGTATGTATATATATATATATATATATATATATATATGTATGTATATATATATATATATATTTACAAAGATAAATGACAATATTCTTTGTAAAGACCAACAGTACAGATGTACAGATAACAATTGTTACAGAGAACAGGCTTACGCAGGAGTGTGGCAATCTAAAATAAGCACACATTTGTATATTCAAAACTGGACACCAGTTCCTCTTATACAGAGCAGAACTTAAGTGATATGAAGCAAAGTAATAAATTAGGACTTTACTCAGGAAGCAAAGAGTAAAAAAGAGGATGTGGAGCTTCAGGGGAAATTTAACTGTAATTCAGTGGTACACCTTTGAACTGGGCATGTGCATCTCTGGTGACGGAAGGTGTAAAAAATGGTGTCAGAGAAATGAGTGAGAAAAGCTGAAGCAGTTAAAGTTTGAAAGAATTTCCCTGAAGCCTAGATCATATAATGTGCTACTAGTTCACATGGCCTAGACGATCAGCTCTCAGGAACCAGGACAAAATAATCCGCTCCTGGCTTCCCGTGTTGACCACATTTTGGGATCTGGATGTATCCCTTTATCCACCAGATTGAAATTATGAGAGCTTTTGAACACTGATATGAAGTACCACATATAACAAGCAATGGCAAATTCAATAGGTTTGGCCTTTGAGTCCTAGCGGCTCTGACAATGTCTTTTGTTTATGCTGATGCTGTACAGCATAAACAGAAAGGAAAAGAAAAGGTGTGCTCGTTGGGTACACATGCACATACTCAATGATATACATAAGCGACACAGGTGCCTTTTTTATTTTACTTACTGGTCCGATAGGGACCTGTAAATGAAAAGAAATACGAAAATGAAGTAGCGCAAAAGGATTTTATTCATAAACTGGAAGGGCCATCAACAATCTGCTACAGTGCCCCCCTCCCCTAAAAAAAATTACAATTGAAGAAAAAAACATTGGAGCACAGGAGGCAGAAAAGGGCAGTAGAGGAGCTGTTTGGGGGTACCTGGTGGAGACGGGAAGTGAAAAGAAGCACACAAATGAGGGAACATCATAGAGAGTGGGGGAGAGGAACACAAAGGTAAGCAAACAGGGGTGAAGGGAGAAGCGCACGGGTGAGAGCAATACAGAGTGCAGGAGAGAGAAGCACACAAGGGAGAAAGAGAGCAACTCAGAAAGTGGAGAGAGAATGCAACAAAAAGTGCAGTGGAAGAAGAACACGAGGGAGGCCTCATGAAAAAGCATGTGTATGGAATGCTTATGCAAAAAGAAAAAAGTAGTTCTCTAAAAGTGAGATGTGTAAGGCCAAAGTGATGAGCCTTTCTTTGCTCCAGGACAAGGAGAGCCTTTGAATGCAAATTAGAATGACAGTAAGGCCAACCAATTGCAAGCTAAGGGTGGGATTTGAGCCCACTGCAAGTCTTGGTAAACTGATAATAGTTATTTTGCTACCAGACAGCCTGCGCTAGCTGGTAGGTTTGACATAACAAGCATTGGCATTGCCAATAGGTCTCGCTTTTGGGACCTTATAAGTTATGCAGCAAAATATCCTTGGTGCAAAAACATCAACTGTTGCATGGCTAAACTATAAAAAAAAATATAAAATATATATGTTGTGACCAAGGCCTCGTGTAGGCCGAAACGTTATGCTGTCTGTTGCAGAATAAAATTACTCACAGAACAACCTGGGTCTCCAGTTTCTTGGCGGTAGCAGTGGGAAATCGAATCTGTGTGCTGCTTGCTGCCTGAGGAACCTGTGTTCATATATATACAGTTCAGATTGCCTGCTATTGTAGTGGCTATTGTGTGGCATTATGGGAATGGTAGTTCTGTGGAGTTTTTTAGCACGTGCTTTCAATTTGGCTTTGAGTGAATATATCACTCTCTGCATGTACGGGGACCCATGGTGAAGTTCAGCCATCCGTTCCTGGTGCCGCATAAAGCTTTAAAACAACAACAGTATTATCAGGATTTTGGCAGTAACATAACACGTTTTTGCAATCATGGTCAGAGGTCACACTTCGGAGCCCGGGTTATCAGCTCGGGACAGCTGGAAACGGGACAATGGCAGTCATCATTTTAGTAATATTCGTGACATTGAGCAGCATAATTTTTAAAGTATGTTTTACATAATTGTGTAAATCTGGCAATACAAGTTGATGAGTTTGGCGGTGCAACGTTTAAAAGCCAATCTTTTACCATGGTGGATGTTTTAAATATTTACATGTGCATGCAATTACTGATACTACTTGCCATAACGATTTTTCCAGCTAAAAAACAATATTGTATTATGCAATGTATTGAATAATGTATATTTTACCTGCAACAACGCTGGTTTTTAGCTGTAGTATATTATGTTATGGAGCATTCTGAGTTGCATGCTGACTGTATACACAAGAGTATTCTTTCTATGTTTATTAAGTGATCCAATGGGAAGGGCTATTTAATCTGTTTGTATTCTGGCGCCAAACTAGATTGATGAAGGCTTCTTGAAAGCCGAAACGCGTATCTCTTTGCCTCTGGGATTGAGGGCAACCTGACTGAATAAATGAATGCTGAATTTTAACACCTCGAGTCTGTGCCTTCTGCCATAGTTTCTGTGGGAGCTGGATTTTGTTGTTCATATATATATATATATATATATATAAAAATATATATATATAAATATAAAAAAATATATATAAAAAAAACTATAAAAAATAAGGTCCCCAAGGCAAGACCTATTGGCTACGCCTGGCAAGAATTCACCGACAGCGTCCACCCCTCCCAAAAAAAAAAAAAAGACATCACAAGTATAATGAACGTACATATGAACTGTGATTTTGGTGACGATTCAGTGTAATTGTTAAAAGTTAAGCTGCAAACGTCAACATTATCGGCGCCATCTTGCTCTCCTTGAACCCATTCGTGCACGTAAGCGGCAGCCATTTTGAGCACCATGGCCTCCTTGCCCCTCGCTGATAGCCAGCACGTCTCTCTCTCTCTCTCTCAACCTCGCAAGCATTCCCCCGCACGCTGACAACCCCCCCCGCTCTCACATGCCCTGAGTCATAAACCCCTCTTCAGCGCGACTCTGCCTCAGAACCCCATCCTGTTCCCAGCGCGACACCTCCCTTCATTCCTTTCATGGTCCCAGGCCCTTTGATACAAACCCCCTTTCCTGTGTGCCCGTTTGTCTTCCTCTTTCCCAGGCCGACACCTAGCTCTGCCGATACTGTTTATTGCCCCTCCCCGTACAGTAGAAAGCTTCCCTCATCAAAGGACCCCCGAGTTGATCAAAGCCCCCACCCTAAGAGATCCGATCAAACCCCCACATTCCGTGAATCGGCGGAATGTTCAGCTGCGCGATAATCATCACCTGTTGTGACCGGGGTGGGGACTTCAACTGTAAATGTGTGTGGGAACGGGCCTGTAGGGGAGATTCAGAGGATGTCCTTTCATACTTCAAAGCATTACAAGACTGTGTTACCTGCAATAAAATTCATTTAACTGTGTATAAGAGGCCAGGCCTCTGAGATGCGGTTAGAGCACCTCGTGACGATACTTGCTGTCCGAACTGATGTGTTCTCCTCCGGAGAGAATAAAACCCTTGTTTCCTGCCTTCCAGTCTCCAGCGCCTGCCTCTTCATTGGTTAATATCTTGTGGGTTTAAGAGGCGACACCGCCGGGCAATACTTAAGGATCTCTTATTCTGATTGGTAGCCTGACCTTTTTAACAATTGGCGTCCCAAACGTGGGGCCCATCAGTGACTCGTGGATCCAGTGGAAGAGGTCCTGACGACAGAGTGAACGACTGCAACGATCGGGGAGTGCACCTGTCCGATAGACCCTCGTCTGACAGCCGATCATCCGAACTTCACTGGTTCCGAACAGACCTCTCTCGAGCGATCTACGGTCCTGACTGGGAACCATCAGGAGTGCCGCGAGGATTACGAAGAAAAGAGGACGATCGGGCGCTGGATTCGGAAGACAAGAAACTGTCCATGCGGTCCGGGTAAGGTCGTGTAAACACGACGAATTGCGAAATAATTATTTGAACTGTTTAGAAAATACTAGTATTACTCTTTGTTAATTTATTTGGAGATCCACTGTCTGCAAACGGAGAAACAACAGGCTCTCTCTTTGCAAACAGTGGAGGATAGGTAATACAACCGTTGCACCTATCTTTCTCCCCCACTGATTAATTATTTGAAACTGAACTATTGTTCGCAGACTGTTTTCTGGAGATTCTCTGTCTGCAAACAGGAAAGAGCCCCCTCCCCCCTTTTTACAGATAGTGAAAGGGTAGGTAACGCAGACCTTTGCGGGCCTACTTATTCTCCCCACTGAATTGTTTTGACCGAACGTTGACTATTTGATATTTGTTCATGAGGTATTCACTGCCTGCAAACAACGTAGAATAGGAATATTCTGTCTAGTCTTTGCACGCAGTGATAAGATAGGCAGTGCTGACTTTTTGTCCCCATTGTGCTCCGTCATGTCTGTCTTCTCCCCACTGATTGGTAGCCTGTTTAGCCCGGACCGCTTATTAGCGGTGAACCATCCGGCTCCACTGGAAGGCACCCCTAATAAGGACATGTTCATGAAGCATGGATTGATCGCTATAGCCTATAACAAACTGTGGCATAAATATACGAAAAAGGATCGAGAAAGTCAGTGGCCACTGGTAGGATCCTTCGATGATGACAAAATAAATGCGCTAGAAACAGCCCTTGGTAAAAACAAGACAACGGCCACTATGCTTGATAGTTTCGGCATGTGGCGCAAAGAAACTGAACAACGTAAAAAGAAAACTGAGAGTAGGTTGGGAAAAGAGCTGCGAAAAGCAGCCCACCTAGCTGCTCAGAAACTGGAAGGAGAGATTAAGGAAAGAGAGAAAGCCAAACAGAAACTAGAAATGGAAACATCAAGTCAGTGTCCGGTTAGAACGTCCTCCATGCTCTACCCCGATTTACCCTCGAGACAACGAGCCAACGATGATCTGCTGTTAGGTCCTCCGACCATCCACATGCCCCCTCCATACGCCCCCTCCCAACCCTTAGCACAGCACCTCCCACCCCCAGGTACAAACGAAGGTAGCATCACAGCTTCGGCCCCCATGGCCTCTGTGCCGGCCGAACCCCTTGTATCAAATACTGCACAAACGACAACGTTAGACGACCCCGAGACCCCAAGGGCTGGTTCTGCTAGAACAAACAGACTAAGCAAAGATGAGCGAACAGGGATCGACAAGATAGCAAGGACACTGGTAGAAAGGAAGGAAGATGAAGAGTACATCACGGATATGTTTAACTCGTATACCGGGAGTCACAGGCGACATTTTACCGTACGACTGTGTTACCATGTCTTGAACGCATACGAAGACCGATATCGAGACAAAGGTCCCGAGAGCCTAACGACTCTGTACCGGAAGGTCGATATCGGGGATGAGGGCGAGTGTGATGTGACGGACCTCCTTACGCGTACGCTTGAGGTTTTCCGCCACCTCACTGAACGAGAATCGGGAACAAAACCTACGACCTCCGTAGTGACCGAGCCGCAAACTGAGCAATCTAACACCATGATGCCGATACGAGAGGCTGCCCCTTATTGGGTCCCTCCACGAGGTGCAGGGACTAACGATGATACAAACCACCCAGATGCGAAGGGAAGGGTAGTGTACAACTGGGTCTACCAGCCATGGGACCGGCAAGAGATTCTGACATTCCGGAAATCTCTGCCTGACCTACGTAAAAACCCCACGGCCTTTTACACTGAATTGGGTACAGCCCTAGGATCAACGATTATGACCCTGGCTGACATCGACTTGTTTTTCGGGTTATGTCTACCAGCTGATGTGTGGAAACAAATCCGGAAAGTCGACCACCTTGAGCTGTTTGGACATACCTGGTCACAACTCGATAACATCGATAAACAACGAGGACCTGGACAAAAGCCTTTGAAATCCATTCTAGACCTTCCAGACAAAATCGTACAGAAATTAAAAACCTTGATTCCAGAAAAGAAAGTGGACTGGTCGATAGTAACGGCCTGTCGCCAGAAACCCCAGGAGGATGTATCGGAATACTTCTCCCGGTTTGAAACGGTGTTCTCCGATTACAGTGGCCAGGACTGCAACCGGACACCATCTGTTTGTCCAGAATTATGTTAAGGGTCTGTCAGCAGAGGTCTCCCAGAAACTGCAGGCTAGCGAGAGTAGTTGGGCAGCCTCCAAACCTACGGCTATCCTCCAGATGGCCCAAGATGGCCCAATATTATGAGCATCAGAAAAATGAACACGATAGGGCAACAGAGAAAAAGAAGGACTTGAAAGAGAGGGTGATGATGGCCCAACTGCAAGCCCCTAAGGCTGCATTTCCCCAGGACCGCACTTTGACTCCCCACAGTGGACGTACACACCTTAGAGAGGACCAGTGCGCTTTTTGCAAAGGAACTGGCCACTGGAAATCCCAGTGCCCAGTTCTTCTGGAAATAATCAGAAACAAAGACCCCAAGGACATAGTAAGTGGACCGAGAAATAAGGGACAACAGCGAGGGCCCTCAAACGACACGACTAACGATAGATCAGGCAGGCCAAATACATTCGATCGACCCAGGCAGAACCAATACCAGCAATCTGACTACGATGACGCCCACAACTTTGCATAGGACTGCCAAGGGCAAGGGAGGGATCCAGTCGAGCTTCATGTTGACCAGCAAGGCCCTTACATCATTGCTAAGGTCCTGGGTACCAAGTCTCCATTTCTGGTAGACACTGGCGCAACACGTAGTGCGTTATCTAAACGACTGATTCCGGGGGCACCCTTGTCTGGCTCACTTATAACATCGACAGGTTTCGATGGAACGCCCTCCACTAACCCTTTGTCCGCCCCGATCCTCTTTGACGTAGAAAACAACACCACTGACACCACGTTCTTACTTTCCTCCAATAGCCCTGACGCCATTATGGGACTTGACTTATTGAAACACTTCCGAGCGACGATCAGATGTTCTCAAGATGGAGTACGAGTTTTCCTTTACGACAACCCCGTTCTGCTTAGACATTGCCCGCCCCGACGCATGTTTTCCATCACCGACGTTGACACATCCCTGCTTGACACTCTGCCTCCGTATCTGTGGGCCAAGGCGGATTCGGACGTAGGGCGCATGTTGATTGACCCAGTGCACATTACTGTCCGACCAGACGCAACACTCCCAAAACTTCCACAATATCGGATATCGCCCGAGGGCGAGAAGGCATTGGTAAAGATTATTCAGTCGCTGATAGATGCAGGAGTGGTAGAGGAAGTGGTAAGCAACGTTTGCAACAGCCCTATCTTGCCCATCATCAAGAAACAGGGAGAGGGAGATGAGAAGGCATACCGTTTTATCATTGACCTTCGAGAGATCAACAATGTGGTGATACCCCAGTACCCTGTGGTCTCAGACATCACAACCATCCTGACTTTGATTCCTTCTACAGCCACCACCTTCACTGTCATTGACCTCAAAAACGCATTCTTTTCCATCCCTATCCACCCGGACAGCCGATATCTCTTTGGCTTCACCCTAAAAGCCCGCTCATATAGGTTCTGTCGAGCACCCCAGGGCTACACAGAAAGCCCTAGCATCTACAGCCAGGCCCTCAAGAGACAACTGGATCAAGTCCAGTTACCCGATGGAGTGGTGTTAGTGCAATATGTCGATGACATCCTCTTGGCAGCCGACACCACTCCACTGGCAGTTACAGCCACCATTCAACTCCTGCGCTTCCTTGCGGAAAACGGCCACAAGGTCTCCAAGAAGAAGTTGCAATTCTGCCAACCCCAGGTCACTTACCTCGGCCACCTTTTGTCCAAAGAGGGAAGGAAACTCACTCCTGATCGAATCCAAACCATTCTCGAAACTCCTGTCCCGAAGACCCAGAAACAGGTTCGCTCCCTACTAGGCCTCAACTCCTTCTGCCGACAGTGGTTACCGAACTTTAGCCTCGTTGTGAAACCACTGCTTTCTCTGCTAGGTAAAGACGTCCCCATTCCACTCCCTTGGACCCCTGAGTGTCAAACCTCCTTCACGGAACTACGAGATGCCCTTTGTTCAGCCCCTGTCCTAGGTACCCCCGATTACAAAAAGCCCTTCTCCCTTTACACTCACGAAAGGGAGGGGTGCGCTTTATCTGTCCTGACCCAGGCCATTGGCCCAAAGCAACGACCGTGCGCTTACTTCTCTGCCACTCTTGACCCTGTAGCCAGAGCCTTGCCTGCCTGCCTTCGAGCTGTAGCTGCTGCTGCAATCTCTATCCGACAGAGTGAGGGAATCGTACTCTCGAATTCCCTCACGGTACTGGTACCCCATGCAGTTGACACCCTCCTGAACCAAACCAAGACACAACACCTAACAAGTGCACGACTGACTGGATACGAACTGACTTTGCTTGCACCCCATATCACCCTGAAAAGATGCACCACACTGAACCCGGCAACTCTGTTACCCTTGCCAGAGAACGATCCCAATGTGCACCCTGTACATGACTGCGTGACTCTTACGGACGAACAGACTAGAAGTAGGGTTGACCTCAGAGACACGGCTTTCCCTGACCCTGACGGGGAGCTGTGGGTGGACGGTTCTTGCATCAAACTCCCCGATGGCACCACTTCCGCTGCCTATGCGGTCACCACGGCTCGAACTGTAGTTGAGACGGCCCGCATCGCGCAACGATCTGCCCAGGCAGCAGAACTGATCGCCCTGACACGAGCCTGCATTCTGGCAGCAGGAACCACAGCGAACATTTACACCGACAGCCAGTATGCCTTCAGGGTGGTCCACCATTTTGGGCTCCTTTGAAGGGAAAGGGGATTCTTGACCTCACATGGCACCCCCGTTCTACACGGGGATCTAGTCTCCGCCTTGATCGAAGCCGTCCTTCTCCCCAAAAAGCTTGCCAGGCACACAAAAGGGTGACAGACATCATTGGGCAGGGAAATGCACTAGCCGACATCACGGCCCGAACGACAGCTGAAAATAGAACGACAACACATATGTACGTGACCAGGTCACAAGCAGAAAAATGGACTGACGCTAGGGACACTATTAGAGACATTCAAACGGCTAGCACACAACACGAGCTGACTGAATGGACACGGGTGGGATTAAAAGATGATGAAGGCTGCTGGCGGACAAAAGACACAAACAAATGGTTGCTACCTGACTCGTACCTGATTCCCATACTGGCTATGGCACACTCCCCTGCCCACATAGGATCAGCCCCCATGATTGAACTTGTCTCCAGAGTTTGGCACAATGATAAAATCACAGATTCCGCCAAACGTCTAGTCCAACAATGCTTGATATGCCTGCAACACAACCCCGGGAAAGGAACTGTAGTACCCCGGGGAGGATTTGGGGTCCCAAATCACCCATTTGAAGTCCTGCAGATGGACTACATCCAGCTGGCCTGAAATATGTACATGTCGTGGTGTGCGCATTTAGCAAATGGGTGGAAGCATATCCAACCCGTGACAACACCGCTATGGCCACTGCAAAAGTACTGTTAAAGGAGTTTTTCCCCCGTTACGGCCTTTGTCGTATTTTATGGAGCGATAACGGCCCCCACTTCATAGCCGAAGTCATCCAGTTCATCTTAAAGGGGTTGGGCATCAAGCAGAAATTTCACGCAGTCTTCCACCCCCAGTCTGCTGGACTAGTTGAACGACACAATGCCACTCTAAAGCTTAAACTGGCCAAGATAGTGGCTACCACGGGTCTGAAATGGCCAGACGCCCTCCCATTGGCATTGCTATCAATGCGCTCCACCCCCACCAGACATCACTTAACACCCTATGAAGTTGTTTTCGGTCGACCCATGAGTATCTGGTCTGCACCGAAACCAACATCCATTCATGACGTCCCGGACGTCTTAATGTCTGATTATCTGTATAAATTGACTGAAACTCTGTCTGTCATTCATCAGCAGGTGCAGCAGGCCATCCCCGATGCTTCCAGGGGTCCGGGTCACGCCATCCAACCTGGGGATTTCGTGCTGATCCGGAACTTTCAGCGGTCAAAGAGCTTGGAACCCCGGTGGACGGGCCCCTGGCAAGTGTTAATCACCACCCGGACGGCTCTTCGTGTGGAGGGGAAACGGCACTGGCTGCATGCACACCACTGTAAGAAGGTCTCCTCGACCCTGGCCACGACGGAAAACATCGACAACCAGGAAGAGCTCCTGAACAAAGACCGACCATCGCTAACCTGCTATCCTGACACCGAAGCGCTTGAACTTTCAAAATTCTCTGATCCCACTGTGCCATCCAGAGAAGGGTATTTCCTGCGTCGAAAGGAGGGAGCTTCGGCTAAGTAGACCACGAACTAAGTTGAATCTCAGAACGGTGACCCAAAGCAACCAAGGGTTACCTGGAGAGAAGCTAAACTAAGTCTGTGGTTCTGCCCACTACCGAGCACCTTGAAAATGAAGATGATGGAAGCGCCAGATAAGAAGATGATGGAAGCGCCAAATAAGAAGATGATGGAGGCAACAGGAAATACCCACTACAGAAACCCAAGGACAGACAGACTCCATAGCTCAAAGACAATTGCACTCTTCATCGCAATCCTTTTCTGCCTTCTCCTCATGACCACACTCTGGATTGTGGAAGAAAATGCACCTGCTCACGAAACATTCCTGACCACTGCTCAGCCTACCACCATGAAGGAACATTATCTGATTTCGCTCTCTCCTCAACTCAGAGAGAGACGAAAGGAGTTTTGGAATAACTCTTTCGTACAGCTCCTTCACCAACACAATCTCGCCACCAATGCCACCAACTGTTGGATCTGTGGGTTGCTACCCCACGCCGCTGGACACTCGATACCATTCATCCCCTCACCCTTCTCAGTTCATGGCTCCTGCCTTGCTTGGCTGATCCTCCTGCAAGAAAGCTATAAGGACAATGCCACCTCCGGCAAAACCGTAGCGCATTTCTACCACGGGGTCTGGCGAAACAAAACAAAGACACACTTCTGCCCGCAGACTTCCAACGACTCAATCCACATGGACATCCCTGCTAAAGAACGAATTGAAATGCAGGTGTTCAACAATCCAACCAGACCCACCTTCTCCTACCTGCGGAAACGCACGGCTGCCACTCTGACTGTGGCCCTGTCAGTCATCAACGTTACCGGCCACATGTGCATAGAAGGACATGGGACACAGCTGGTGGGCCGCAGTGCTTGCCGTTTTACCAGAACTTTGGACTCTACGGATCCACCTTCCTTTGTGTCGTCCCCGAACATGTATTTCGTCTGCGGCACAAAGGCCTACACCTGGCTCCCCAAAGGCTGGGGGGGGCACTTGTTTCATCTCTTTTATCCTTCCTCCAACTTATGTGGCCCCGGCGAATCATCATAGACAAAAACGAGCCAAGGACATTGAGCAAGCCGACTCGACAGGAGCACAGTTCCTCGATGCTATGAAGGGACTTGTTCCCCTCTGGGGCCCGATGGCGAACAGCCGTGCCATCCGACATCTGACTCAGGCAGTTGAGACGACAATGAACATCACAGCTGGTATCTTTGCTAACAACACCGCCGAACTTCAAGCGGTCCGCTTGGTGGCCCTCCAAAACCGCCTTGTCCTAGATGTGGTTCTTGCGGACCGTGGTGGAGCATGCCGCATTATTGGGTCCAGCTGCTGTACATACATACCGGACAACTCGCCCTCAGTGTACAAAGCCATCTAACATCTTCACAGACTCTCTTCAGAAGTCCACCAGGAACAGGAAGAATGGTCGCTTGGTGGTTGGTTCTGGAACACTGTTAAGAACTGGGGCTGGAGACTGTTCACCATTATCCTGATTCCTATAGTTGTAATATGCGGTCTATGCTTAGGAATCCAATGTCTGCCACCCCTGTGTTCATTATGTGCACAATGTATTTGCCCTAAGACTGTGGACTTTGGAAACGAACGCATGGGAGCATTATATGATGTCGAGGTTAGGAATTTGATGAAGATTGACATTGAATAGACGAGTTGGCTAGATATGTTGAAAAGGGAGGACTGTTAAAAGTTAAGCTGCAAACGTCAACATTATCGGCGCCATCTTGCTCTCCTTGAACCCATTCGTGCACGTAAGCGGCAGCCATTTTGAGCACCATGGCCTCCTTGCCCCTCGCTGATAGCCAGCGCGTCTCTCTCTCTCTCTCAACCTCGCAAGCATTCCCCCGCACGCTGACAACCCTCCCGCTCTCACATGCCCTGAGTCATAAACCCCTCTTCAGCGCGACTCTGCCTCAGAACCCCATCCTGTTCCCAGCGCGACACCTCCCTTCATTCCTTTCATGGTCCCAGGCCCTTTGATACAAACCCCCTTTCCTGTGTGCCCGTTTGTCTTCCTCTTTCCCAGGCCGACACCTAGCTCTGCCGATACTGTTTATTGCCCCTCCCCGTACAGTAGAAAGCTTCCCTCATCAAAGGACCCCCGAGTTGATCAAAGCCCCCACCCTAAGAGATCCGATCAAACCCCCACATTCCGTGAATCGGCGGAATGTCCAGCTGCGCGATAATCATCACCTGTTGTGACCGGGGTGGGGACTTCAACTGTAAATGTGTGTGGGAACGGGCCTGTAGGGGAGATTCAGAGGATGTCCTTTCATACTTCAAAGCATTACAAGACTGTGTTACCTGCAATAAAATTCATTTAACTGTGTATAAGAGGCCAGGCCTCTGAGATGCGGTTAGAGCACCTCGTGACGATACTTGCTGTCCGAACTGATGTGTTCTCCTCCGGAGAGAATAAAACCCTTGTTTCCTGCCTTCCAGTCTCCAGCGCCTGCCTCTTCATTGGTTAATATCTTGTGGGTTTAAGAGGCGACACCGCCGGGCAATACTTAAGGATCTCTTATTCTGATTGGTAGCCTGACCTTTTTAACAGTAATAATCATTTCGATTTTATAATTGTTACAAAAAATAGAATTTTTTTGTTGATGCTGTCTTTAATTGCGTGCCTCTGATGATTAAAACTACTTTACAACCTTTAGCTAATGACAAAACTTGAATAGAAAAATCAAGCACATTTAAGTGGCTTGAGATATAATCTATGTTTAGATGTATTTTACATTCAACATTACAGAAGCCATGGGTTGTGACCTGCATCATAAAGAGATATTCTGCTCCTTCACTGCATGACTATGAGTATATAGCCTTTCACTCCCACCACACCTTGCATTAAGGTCGGGTACTCTGTGAATTGGTGGATAATGTTAGTGAGCTGCAAAGCCCAGGCGTGTAAACCTTTAATACTACGTCTCGGTATAATGAAGTGACGTGGACCATGATACAGAGCCAGGGCTGTGTGTGTGGCTTAGAGAACAAGCACAGGGAGATGGTTCATGTTCCCTTAAGGCAGAGGTCTTCAAACTTTTGTAGGTTGAGCCCCCCCAGCTGAATTTTTTTAAATGTCGGGCCCCCCCACCACCTGACAGAAATTTCGGGAATCTAGTACACTACATATTCGACCGCCACCCGCATATCCCGGCCATATCGGCAAATAATGTTCAACACAATAAGAGTGTTTAGTGGGTGTGGTTAAATGACAAAGGCTTATTACATAGCTCAAAACACAATTTTCCAAGATAAAATGTGCGCAAATTGTTTTTACTAGGATGCTTCGTTTTACACGACATAGATTGATTATAACACCATCAACATTAATGTGACGGGTGTGCCTGTTTTTTTGCCACAGAGACGGTCAATCTGTGGATGGATTTTCGCGACAGCCATCCTCAGGTTGTGCTCCACATCCAGTCTTGAACTGTACTCAGTCTTTAATATCGCAAGCGCCGAGAACCCAATCTCACATAAATAGGAAGAGCTAAAAGGCAAGAGAGTTTTGATAGCAATTGTGCTGTGCGTACAGATTCCGTGAGGATGAGGCACTCTTGCTTTACTTCCTAAAAATAAAATGTCTTTGCTCTCTTGTGTTGTTCTTTTGTCTGGTAATATGTGGCTGACCAAGAGTGAATTGGTGATTCCCATTTGGATATGAGTTTTTGTAATAATGTAAAAATGAAAATCTCTTTGAACAGGAGAAGGCGCCGTGCTCCAGGTTTTTGTTAATCTATATTTGGGCACACAAAGTTTCTTTCTCCTTTGCTCAGTTCCTATCGGCCTTGCCCAAACCCCCAAAGATGTTTCTTTACACTACAGAAGTATGGGCACGTCATGCCCCATTGCAATTTTCTTTAAATTACCTTGCTCTCAATAGGTGTGCAAAGGTTTCAGATTGCTATGTGTGACATTTTTATAATTTCAGTGTAATTGGGAGTGACATTTCAATGACTATGAGTGACACTTTCTCACGAGCAAACTCAAGCAGTGAAGATGAGGGAAACAAATATCTGGAATTGCACCCATTTGATCAACATGACTGTGCCAGCAAAAGCACATTTTCATAGCATAGCAAGTCAGTGTAACAGTAGATCATGATTTACACTCTGTTCCTGCACCGGGGCAATGGAGGTCTGATCTGTGTCACCTTAGCACAGTGAGTAACTGAATGTGCTGTAATGTGACACACTTTACACCTGGCACCCACGGACTGTAGGCAGTTGCCTAATCGTGCGCTGCCAAGAAGGCATTTGCTAATTAACACAAACACACTCTGGTAGCAAGGGCACTGCACAATACACTGAGGCTGGATAAATCGAATTACTATAGTTAGGCCTTAACAAGAAGCATTTCAATATTTCCTGCCAGGTGACTCGGTGTGACCAGCGCTGCTCAGCTCACTTTAATTAACTGCATGATGTATTCTGGGAGCTGTAGTGCAGACTGGGTCCGGATTAGTTGTTCCATTGCTGATTTGTAAAAGAAAAGTCCAAGGCAGAAGTGTGTGAGAGCGAGGAAGAAGAAGGTCTGGAGTGCCACAGGCCTTTCCTAAATAGATTTGATTTTTTTTTAAAATGCTGAAGACAGGAGCACTAGAGTTTCCTGGTAACCTTACTAAGGTGGGCAGACATTCGCTCCAAGCTTCCCTCCCCTCACATCAATTTTACTTGATGCATCCTACTCCATCGAGAAAAAAATAACATGTGTACAGAAACAGACACATATTGCAGTTTCTGCTCACAATACCTTGAAAAAAACGGGATACCGAAAAGACATTTGCAAGCCTCCCAGATTAGAAGCACGCCTCTGTTCCTGGCAGGCCTGGCTGAAACCCCCAGGGAGGTTTCTTTACATTTCAAAAGTATGAGCACGTCGTGTCCCGGTGCAATAGTTAAAACTAACATCGTGTGTCTTCGATTTCCCTGTTTCCCCAACCCCACCCCAGCCTCCTCACCATCCACCTCTGCCCTGACTTAAAAAACATTTAAAGAATGGTTGCATCCAAAGAATATCTTCACACACACTGCAGATAAACTGGTGGTTTAAATCTTCCAACGGCAGCAGGAGAACTCCACTGCATCAGCAGAAGAATTCTTCACCGCGAGGAAGCAAAATGCAAATTCCAGACCAAGATAACCTCGACAGGACAGCAACCTAAGGAAGTAAAAGTCAGCAAACGGAGGAGTGAAGAAACGCCACACTACCCAAAAAGTTAAAGAATTCATGAGATTTATGCTCCTGGTCTCGCGGCACTTCCTGCCATCTGAAATGCTGTCCTCTTCATTTGTGTAACTTGATCAGTGATGGCGTTACTAAGTGCTGATTGGCTGCGGTGCAGGAGTTAGCCAATCTAAAATCCCCATTTGAAATGGGGAAGAAATGCAGGAAGTAAACATACATACTTTCGAGTCTATGTGGTACATTCGAAAACAAAGGTGAGGTTTCAAGTGAAGTGGCGCCCCCCCTGAGAAGACGGCGCGCCCCCCCAGGGGTGCGCGCCCCACAGATTGAAGAAGTCTGCCTTAAGGCCAGGGTGATAATCCTTATTTGCAGATATATGCATAGAGACTTGGGGGCATATTTACGTTGCCTGGCGCATCTCTGTAAATCAGCAGAGATGCGCCAGGAAAGATACGACACGCAAGTTTATCCTTGCGCCACCCATGATGCGCCGCATTTACAATGCGGCGCACCATGACACAGGAATAAACAGATGCGTGTCGCATCTTAGGCGTAAAGTTGGCGCAGTGCTGAAGTTGTTTTGCAAGCGGCACGCAACTCCAGCACTGTTCCAACTTGCCCTATCTGTAACGTGGTGCGTCAAGCCTTCAAGCAGGCTCAGGGTTTTGACGCATCAGCGTTGGGAAAGTAACTCAGTGAAATCTTGTAGATTTCACTGAGTCACTTTTCACGGGCGTTCCTGCGACGGAATGCCCCCCCCCCCGTGTGGACACGCCCACATGAAACCTGACGCAGGTTTCATGTGGCGCAGGGCCTTACACCGTGACACATCTCCATAGATGCGTCACGTTGTACATGCCTCGCAGGGATGCGCCACGTTTACGCCACCTTGCGTGACGCAACAGCGGCGTAAACGTGGCGCAAGGGGCTTGTAAATATGCCCCTTCGTCTCTAGGGTTGGGTGGGCTTACAGGATTGGTGAAGGAAGCGTTGTAGTCCAAGGTTTGAGTCTTCTCCAAAACATGTGTTCACTAAGTGAATTTAATTATAGTCAGTATATAAACCCACTGAACTGCTCCCGAGTGCCTGCTATGTCACAGCTTGAAAACGCTTGCCGTTATAAAAGTGTTTCTGTGCCTTCTTTCTCTCAACAGAGCAAGGCAATGCTTGCATCACTTCTGGATAAGACTGTTTGGGACACCGGTTGGATTAACGAGGTGGTAAAACTCCTTTGTTAAGGAGCATCTAACAGAAGCAAATGTGACTGGCCAGCCAACATAATGTAATTAACTTTGATTATTGTCCCATAAATGAAAACATTTAATGCACATGACACAGCATTAGCATATGAAACGGAGCAATGCAATTAAAAACTCATGATAAATTTGTAAGAAGCTACAAAAAAAGGATTCTCTTGCAAATGTAGCCCACTGTGCATGAAAAAGGAGGCTGAAGGCTATCATAACTATTATACAGGGAACACATCTCAACGGGCAGCATAAAAATACACAAAGATAACTGAGGCAAAAAATTCGCAAGCACGTTACTTTTATTACCCAAGAAAAAGACAATGACTACTACGTCACACTGCAGCTTCAGGATGCCTCAAGGCACACAGCACCGCTGTCAACTTAATTTCGCCATTTGGCTTTCGCTCAACTCCACAATTTATGAGAAAGCCGAAGGCTCAGTGAAAGTCAACACTAGTCTCTCCCGTCCCAGCATGCACCTTTCAGTAGAAGCTGAGGCTGTAGGGTTTTATACAAGAGAAACCTAGGAAGAGTAGAGCGTCATGCAGCGGCCAATCTGTTCTGAACGTGTTTTTCGGCATAAGCAACGGTCACCCGCCAAAGAATCGCAGTTTTTTCATACGAGTGCTTTACCAAGCAAGAGTGTCTGTTTTGGGTCATAAATAAAGCACCGTCTAAAAATGAATGTTTATTAGTTTATGGCTTGACTATCGACATGTTTTGGGGGTCTGCTTGGGTGTGTAATCCTCATTCATTTTGAAAAGTAACAGTGAAAGAATTAATTCTGTGTGGAATATGCTTTCTTTTTCATTAGAGGCTTTGATTAGCAATTGATAAAATTAGTCATTATGAAAACCATGTTCTGATCCCCCTCCTCCCCCCCTCTGGTAACCATAACAAGAATGGGACTGGAACCTCTCAAATATAATAGCCAAGAAACAAAAATAAAATTGCATATTCTAGACGTCTTTGCTCCAAGAAGTTATGCTTCTTACTTGGTCAGCGTGAGTGATAGCTGACATTTCGACTATTTCTGTGACACACAGAATAGATAGTCGAAATCTTGTACTAGTGCTTAGAGAACATGTGTGCCGTTCGAAGCACACCGAAAATGAAAACAACGGACGAGCCCTGCTCCTATAGTGTCTGGGGAAATAAATGAGGTATTGAGGCGTGCCCGGCACACAGCGGGGAAGGGGGGTACGTTCCTCTCCCTCCCATACTCCCGCTCTCTCCCACGCAATCATTCTTTTGCCACAGGATCGTGGCAGATATATAAAGCAGACACCGGGCTCTGCAGAAAGGGCGGGAGCAACGCACACCCTCTGCAGAGAGAGGAGGAACCGTGACAGGCACCACAGACCGAGGCAGAGAAACACGGTCTGTCCCGACAGGAGCGAGGAGACCGTGGCACGAGAAATTCGGTCTGTCCGGACAGGAGCGAGGGGACCGGGGCACGGGTCTTCCGCTACCCGAGAGGAGGAGGGACGAAGGTAAAGACCTTCTATGTGCCCCTAGTCTGCCACTTGTGTTTCTTTCGTGGTCGCTTGTGCTCTCTAGTCAGTGCCCTGTTTCTCATAGCCTTCTCCGTATTTAACTAGTCTGTCTTCTGTATTCCTCTAGTCACTCCCCGGTATTTCTTTAGTCTGTTACCCGTGGGCTTCTAGGCTGCATCTTATGTTCCTCCAGTCTGCCCCACGTTTGCTCCCGTGCTTCCTTAGTCCGCCTCTTGGTTTCTGTTGGTTTGCCTCTGTGCTTGTCTAATGCTGCGCTGACTTCATCTGGTTGGACCCGATGCTTCCCTAGTGTGTCCCTGTGTCCTGCTAGGTTCCCCCCGTTCCCTGGTGTGCCCGTGTTCTGCAAGTTTGCCCAGTACTTCCCTAGTGTGCCCATATGTTCTCCTGGTTTGCCCCATGCGTTCCTAAAATGCCCATGTTCCTGTAGTGTGACCACATGCTTCACCAGAAAGGCCCTTGTGCTACTAGTTTGCTTCTATGCTTCCCTAGTGCTCTCCTGCATTCTGCTAGTTTGCCACTACTTCCCTAGTGTACTTCTGTGCACTGCTAGCTTGCCCCCCGTGCTTCCTAATTCGCTCCTCCTGTATTCTTCTAGTTCGCCCCTGTGTTTCCCTGGTGCGCTCCTGTATTCTTCTAGTTTGCCCCTGTGTTTCCCTGGTGCGCTCCTGTATTCTTCTAGTTTGCCCCTGTGTTTCCCTGGTGCGCTCCTGTATTCTTCTAGTTTGCCCCTGTGTTTCCCTGGTGCGCTCCTGTGTTCTGCTAGTTTGTCCCTTTGCTTCCCTAGTGTGCTCCTGTATTCTGCTAGTTTGCCCCTGTGCTTCCCTAGTGTGCTCCTGTATTCTGCTAGTTTGGCCTGTGCTTCCATAGTGCGCTCCTGTATTCTGCTAGTTTGCCCCTGTGCTTCCCTAGTGCGCTCCTGTATTCCGCTAGTTTGCCCCTGTGCTTACCTAGTGTGCTCCGGTATTCTGCTAGTTTGCCCCTGTGCTTCCCTAGTGTGCCCCTGTATTCTGCTAGTTTGGCCTGTGCTTCCCTAGTACGCTTCTGTATTCTGCTAGTTTGCCCCTGTGCTTCACTAGTGTGCCCCTGTATTTTACTAGTTTGCCCTATGCTTTCCTAGTGTGCTTTTGTGCACTGGAGGTTTGCCCCCATGCTTCCCAAGCATGCCCCTGTGATCTTCTGATATATCCTGCATGCCATTGTGTTCATCTAGCCTACTTTTCTGTCCTCGTGGTCTGTCTGCGGTGTCTCCTAGTGCGCCCCTGTATTCGTCTAGTGCGCCCCCTGTATTCCTCTAGTCTGCCCTCTGTATTCCTCTAGACTGCCCCTGTATTTCTCTAGTCTGCCCCCTGTATTCCTCTAGTCTGCCCCCTGTATTCCTCTAGTCTGCCCTCTGTGTTCCTCTAGTCTGCCCCCTGTATTTCTCTAGTCTGCCCTCTGTCTCCCTCTAGTCTGCCCCCTGTATTCCTCTAGTCTGCCTCCTGTATTTCTCTAGTCTGCCCCCTGTATTTCTCTAGTCTGCCCCCTGTCTCCCTCTAGTCTGCCCCCTGTATTCCTCTAGTCTGCCCCCTGTATTCCTCTAGTCTGCCCTCTGTATTCCTCTAGTCTGCCCTCTGTATTCCTCTAGTCTGCCCTCTGTATTCCTCTAGTCTGCCCTCTGTGTTCCTCTAGACTGCCCCTGTCTTCCTCTAGTCTGCCCCCTGTATTTCTCTAGTCTGCCTCTGTCTCCCTCTAGTCTGCTCCCTGTATTCCTCTAGTCTGCCCTCTGTGTTCCTCTAGACTGCCCCTGTCTTCCTCTAGTCTGCCCCCTGTCTTCCTCTAGTCTGCCCCCTGTCTTCCTCTAGTCTGCCCCCTGTCTTCCTCTAGTCTGCCCCCTGTCTTCCTCTAGTCGGCTCCCTTGGCCTATCTGATCTACTTACCCTGTTTTCTGCTCTGGATGTCTTCAGCTGGGACCAGAGACCTGGGAGTGGCAAGAGCAGAAGAGCCCTCACCGTCCACAATGTCTGGCCGGAGCCTGAGACACGCGCCATCTGCAAAGCAGGTAAGAGCAAGCGACTACAGCAGAAACAGCACTCGTGCAGCACAGCAGGGAACCCCAGACCAGCCCAGATGGGACAATAGAGGCTCAGAAGCCAGGGCTGCACTAGAACCAGCCCCTAGAACCAGTCCCAGTGCAGCACAGAGATCTACAGAGAGGAGGCAGCAGGGGCTTGAGAGCCCAGGCTGCACCGCTATCAGTACTAGTGCAGCACAACTACCGTTTGATAGCCTTAATTGATGTGGAGGCCAAAATGTACGCTTCAAACTTGCTGGCTGACCTGGAGGATTGGGTCGGAAGCAGTCACCTCATCCCCTACACCCAAACAGGATTCAGGGCAGGGATGGGTACACTCACGAACATCTCTGCGGTTACCCTGCTAGCCAACCAAGCTCTCGCAAAATCTAGGCCTTTGTACGCTTGCTTCGTAGACCTGAAAGCAGCCTTCGACAAAGTCCCAAGAGCCAAGTTATGGGTAAAAATGCGCAACTAGGGTGTTCCAACCAAACTCCTGGATGCCATTATCAACTTGTATTCCCGAACATGGGTTCAGGTCAGGAAAGGCGACGGGCACAGCATCACCAAAAAGATTCAAACCCTAAACGGGCTAAAACAAGGGTGTGTGCTGGCACCCTGCCTCTTCAACATCTATATCGCCGACCTAGACAACCAACTACGGTCAACTCCATCAGACCCTCCAAAACTGGGTAACGTCCCTATACCCAGTCTTCAATATACGGACGACATCGTGCTCCTCGCTCTAACACCAGTAGGCCTGCAGCGACTCATCACCAAATTAGGAGCTTATACCACCAATGCCCAATTAACTATCAACCATCAAAAAACGAAAGTGATGTGTTTCGCCAGAAGAGTTAAATCTAAGGCTCATCGCAAATCTACCTGGCACCTAGATGGGCAACCCCTGTCCCCAGTAGACTCCTACAAATATCTAGGTTTCACTATTGACCGTAACCTCAACTTTAATTTACAACTGGGGCAAGGCCGTATCAGAGCCAAACAACTGCAGTTCGCCTTCAGTGTCCTAAAGAAAAAACTTACGGGGTGCTCTACAGGCCACTTGCTTAAAGCCATTTCAGCAAAATTTTTACCCTCAATTTCATACGGCTCAGAAATTCTAAACACGAAAGACATTATCTCCTTAAACTCTGCTCAATCAACTCTCTTCAAGGCCCTGTTCTCAATCCCCCGACACATTTCACCATCTCAAATTCGTCTTGAGTACGGCCTGAGAAACCAGACCCCCGACAGACAAGGGGCATTAGTAAAATACTACTGGAGAATGAGGGACGCAGAGGATAACATCTTAGCACACTACTGCTGGAAGGAAATTGAAACCCAATCCAGGCTAAGTAATTCAACGTTCAGCGTTCTGAAAGTCTCTCTCGCGGCACTGCAAGTCGAGGAGGCCTGGCTCACCCTCCCCACTTACTCCAGTTTTAAAATCGTAGTGAATAACGCAATTAAAAGGACCTTCCTATTAATGGACAAAACAACTGTCTCAAAAAAAAAACACGCTTGGACCGTGATTCAAGGCTATCAGCGGCTGAAACCCCAACCATACTTACTTGATCATTTCTCCCAGGAGAGAAAACAGTTCTTAACGTTATTGCGGCTGGGGTCATTTCCATCAAAAGATATGATACCAAAATGGAAACACCTCTGGCAATCCAAGGAATGTCGCTTATGCGGAGGTCGGGAAGAGTCCCTTTTACACCTGCTATGCATATGCCCCTCCCTAGCAGCCACCCGAAGAAGGTCCTTCGGGAAGCCTTAAGGAAGGAAGAAATACGGACATGTAGCCGTCATCCAATGCCTTGGAGGGTCATCAATCCAACTGTCCTGTAGGGCAATAACATTCCTCAAAATGGCAGCAAGAGAGCTGGATAAAAAGGAAACCATTCACTAATTTAAACATTTCAGCATACCCATCAATGGCATAGCCTTAATGTTTTAAATTCCTCTGTTTTAAAATTTAAAATGTATTTTTATTTAAGGTGGTTTCCCACCCTTTTATGATTTTTTTATTGAAATCAAATAAAAGTATTCATGACTGACTGACTGCTGTCACTGTGAAAAATATATGCTGAACTAGTGCAGCACAGAGAGAGGAGGCAGTATCCAGGACTGAACTAGTGCAGCACACAGAGAGGGAGGGAGCCTATGGCAAGGCCAGAAAGAGAAGGCAGTATCCCGGATGGCACCAGAGCCAGCATTAGTGCAGCACACGGAGAGGGGGTTTCCAGCATGACCAGAGAAACGAAGCAGCAGAGGCTCAGAAGCCAAGACTGCACCAGCACTTCACTAGTGCAGCACAAGAAAGGGGCCCCCGTCAGGAATCCAGGGAAGGAAGCCAGCGCGAGAGAGGTAACAGCGCCGTATGGGCCCAACCCGCACCAGGTCCAGGTCAAGTGCAGTGTTAAGTACACAGATGGGAGTCAGGGAGCCGATAAAACGGATAGCAGCCCCGTACAACTGCAGTTGACGCCCCCACTAAAGTCTGTACGTAATATGAATTAGAATACTAACCGAAGTACCGAACCCGCGAGCTGGTTTCCGGTCGCTGGTGACGTACTTCCTGTAAACATGGAAGAAGGGTCACCGTGGCGTAGCAACGGTACAATCAATGGCCCCAACGCAATCAAGAGAGCCCCCCATCCTTTAGCTGGTAGGAAAAGCCGCTTTATTTGGGGTGCAGGGGCCCTTCACACCCCTGAATCCCGGTGCCACAGCACCAACTGCACCGAGTATTGGTAAGGCCCTAATGGTTCAGTTATTTTTCCTTTGAGCCATAGTTTGACATTAGTCAGTGATTTTGTCAGGAATCTGTGTCTGTTGATAACATGTCTTCATTGGTGTCAAAGTGGAAGTGAAACCGGTGATAAATGGCCGCCAGGGGGCAGCGAGACACAGGCACGCACCCCTGCACTGCACCCAACGGTGACTGCACATAACGGTGTATCGAGCAGCCTATACAATAACACTCTCCGAAATGTAGGGCAATGGGCTAGAAGGGGCGGCGGAGAACTGGGAAGTATATGAACAGTTATTGAGTTCTCGTCAGGACCAAAATACACAAGCTCTACAATGCCTGTTGGGAGCCAGACTATATCTGCCGTGGGTCAATTTCACTCGTGAGGTCTGGATCAAATATTTGGACTTGTAGCAGCATATTCGGGGTATCGTGTCATTCAGATAACACCCAATTTAGGCGTCTATGTTGCATCCTAGTCCCTTGTGTTTCTCCACGCTGGAGGCGCAGCTGGGACTGCCGTCTTTATTCCATGTACACGAGTGAAATTGACCCACGGCAGATATAGTCTGGCTCCCAACAGGCATTGTAGAGCTTGTGTATTTTGGTCCTGACGAGAACTCAATAACTGTTTTGAGTTCGAAACGCGGAGACCCCTTTTTTCCAGCCATAAAAGTGTCGCTAATTCAGACCTTCAAATTTATTACAAAAAAGAGAAAACTTGTCGGAATGTATATCTTTATGGCAATTAAGAAAATGTTGTATATAAAAAACTGAACTCTTGTAAATATTCTTTTGTTTTTGCGTATGATGAATGTGTGGAGTGGGTGTGAAGGAAGATATGAGAATCTGTTTTGTTTAATGTAGAAATGTTTCTGAGGTTTATTGGATTTGCAATATGCATATGTTTTTAAATGTTTCATTGTTGTGACCAAAAAAAGACAAAAAGCACTTAGAAAGGTACTGATTCACATGAGTTTGAATAAATAAATAAATACAATCGGATTTAATCAGACAGAAAAAGTAGTCCACACCACTTTTTTGTTTCAGTCTAATTAGTGGTAGGTTATTTAGAAAAAGCAGTTTTTCAGTATTGGCATTTGTTCTTGTTATTTTGATACAGTAGGGCCTTAGTATGTAACTTGGTGTTTGTGCACCAACTTACATGTTTATCACTCAATATTCGTTATATTTCCACCAGCTTTTCACTGATTAAACAGTACCCTTGCTTTCCTGACCCCCGATCACAAAGATATCCCTAAGCACACAGAATTCTTTTTTTTTTACCACATCGTGGATTGATTTTGAAAACCACGAACAGACCAACAATCTGGCATCTCAACATGGTACATAAAGAAATTAACCAATATTATGTCTCATACCTCGAAAGCATCCATTGCCCAGACCCCAGCTGTTAAGGAACAATTCAACCACATGCCCCACATTTTCATGATTTTATGAGACAGCTTCTAGATTTATAAATATATTCTTCTGCTCATCACACAGACTTCTTTAGCAAACTAATGTATACCTAAGTGCAGTAGGTGACATTGTGAAAGTGTGACGCATGTAAGATTCAGGCTCTGAAGGAAATGTTAAAGGGTGGCTCTAGTTTCTGTGACAGCCTAAAGTGAAAATAAAAGGAAGACGTGTCTATTGCATGCTGTCAGGGGAGCTTTTGGCTAAAATTCGTTCGTTATATAACCTAATAAATCGTGTTGCCTTCTGGTTTCAGTTATTCTTTATCCATTAAGAATATATTTATGACTTTGTCAAGCCAGGATTCTCTTTCACTTGTGCTAGGTAATACTTTTAGTGACCCAGGTCATTCCTCTTGCAGAGCGTTCTTTGATATGCTTCTTAAGTCATAACTGTAAGTCCCTGTTCCCTCCTTTTTCATCCCACTCTTGGATGTTCACTGCATGTTTGTTTTCTCTGTCCCTTTTTTCTCATTTTAATATTTTAAAGGTTTTCTGGCATTAGCCATGCTCCAATCTCATTAACCCTAAAGCATATATTTGTTAGTAAATGGACAAGTTCCATGCAGGGCAAATCACATCTCTGATTGTTGAACACCTTTCAGAGCTATCTGCTTTGTGAGCGCAAAGGTATACATATTGAGATCATAGTATTATTATGATGTCTAATTTGTTATCACTGAAGCTAACAAGTGGATTACCAAAGATGAAGTCTGGGCAACAGATGCCAGGTGCATCTTGATTATGCAAGGGGCATGGTCATGTAGAGTTGTAAGACAGCTGCACATTTTTTTGGAAGATTCTGTCGACTGCATCTGGTTGACATAGATGCAGTGATTACTTTTTAGAAAAAAATAATGAAAAAATAAGCGCTGGGTCCCAAAGTTTTGCTCAGAAGCATGCATCTGGCTCTATGGAGTGTCAGTGGTGCCGAATACCAACGCCAGTTAATCTTCATTCCACCTCATGCGTCTTTCATCCACCACCAGACACTCCCTGCCTCTTTATCTCACTCTTTCAGGTTCTTTTTCATCCCTATTTTTCTTTTGTTGTCACTATTTTCCATGTTTCTCTTCCTCCTTTGTTTTCCTATTTGGTGTTTTTCTCTCTTTCTCTGGGTCAAAGCCTGATGAGTAATAATGAATGGCAGTCCCAAATAATGAGTGCCGGTGAGCCCCACCCGCAACATCCAGCTCAAATTAAGCACTGAATGGAAGCTTTGTCCTCATGAAATTGAGATTAGGCAGCCCTTTAGCTTCATCACTTCAAAGAATCCCAAATAGAGCAAGACAATGTTTAAAGGGATAGTTTCATGAGAACGACATTGTTTTGAGCTCTTTGCACCCACATTATCCCACCACCTGCCTGCTGCTCATTGAATGATATAACTTCGAATATATCCTCTACCAAAGGCCAAGGTCTTCACTTCCCAGGTGTGAGTCAGTCACCCACCTCCCAGGGATATGTAACTTCTTTGGCAATTAAATAGGGCACCCAAGGACAAACACCTTTGAAAGTGACCTGTCAACTTGAAAAAGAAAGTGAAAGTGAAAAGGCAAACAGTGTAAGTGCAAGAGTGCAAGTGTGATATCGTCACATTTACAATTGTCAGAGAAAACTCGTGCCGGAGAGTGAGCCATAGATTCAAGAGTAACCATTGGAGGGCCACACTACATAGCATGCCGGCCATCAAGAGGTGCAAGACTTGTGGTCTGGCCGCCATATTGGAAGTTGAAAGGAGGAGGAAATGGTTTAATCTCATTTAGTAAAGGTTGTGGAACTTGTATAGCGCCCGAATCACCCCACATGGGGTCTCTCCGGCGCTTGTACGCATACCGCTGTGGAACCCTTCCTGGTTTTCCCTGTGAGATGCCCCCTCCAGGGCACCCCCAAGGTGCAGCCAGGCATCCTAGCGCTGTTGGGGCCGTTGTGGAAATTAAGCAAGCTATTGCCCAGAGTTGCAGAGTGGGACCCATGATTAGAATAGGCACCGAGGCGAGAATTATCAGGTCCGAGGAAATTGGGCCCAAGACTCGCCGAGGCGGGAATTGAACCCGGTCCCGGGCCAGATCTCTGCATCAGGGTCTGCCGCTCTAACCATTGAGCCACACTTCTCCACAGCAAGGACAGCTGAAAGATACAGGACCCGAATGAAACATAAATGTAAGGTTTTACAGTTACGACTTAAGTCTAGGATGAAACCCAAAGACTTGGCATTAGAAGCCGAAGATCGCTTTTGTAGTCTGGTCTGCCCTGTTCCCATGATGCACTGGGCCAGGGACAGACTAATTTGCATACAGCCAGGTTCTGAAACTGGGATGGTGCAATGAGCTAAAAAACAGTGTTGGATCTAGCCCTGATCTCTTGACTGGGTGAGAGTATTCTGCTTAATTCAGAGACTCTGTCCCTCACCACCCCTTGTTGTAAATATGAAGATGGCTTGAAGAGCAGTGAGTAGAAGAGCAAGAGTCCTAGAGCACAGGAGGAGAGGAAGAAGCGAACAGCGGAAGCTCAGTTTTAGCACGATTCTTTGAGAAATGAGTAGACTTTCAATCCTCTGTGGCACATACATATGCATGCGGCAGATGACCTTCAGTGATGGCACTTAATGATACAATTGAGTGTCATCTGCCTCCATTTGGACTGAGATACAGGCCCAACATCTCCAGCAGAGGGGTCTAATTTAGGCCTACGAGGGCTGGGTCCATGGCAGATTTTCAGGATACCCATGCAAGATAAGTTTCCATACAATGAATCTAAGTGACCCCATAGGTGATCCTGTATACGGGGCCTTGGCCTTCTGGACCTATGAATCCATGGAAATATTGAGATCCAGACCGCCCTTGGGTAACGCCAGAATTCATGGGAGGTGCAGAGTTCATCGAAAGAAAGCTATTTGGGTGAATTTTGAACACCCATTCAGACAAGTGAAGGACTAATCCAAGCCTTAACCCCCAAGCCAATAGATTAATCTAAACCCCACGGTTGACTGTAATCAAAGCTGCTGATGGCGAAAGAAAGTCTATGGGCTTAACAATTATGGACTATTACGGATGTATGATGTTACAACACACACTTTTACAACGCATACCTTTACAACGCATTTTTTACAACGCAACATCCATTACAACGCATTCCATTAGAACGCATGCCATTACAACGACATTTTAAAAACTACATTTACAACGCATTCCATTACAACGCATAATACCTTTACAACGCATACTATTACAACGCATAACATTACATTGCATGTTTGGTAAGTATTGGATAGTGTAGGGGTAAAAATGACTATTCTAACTCCAGGAGGTGCAACAGTAGGGTAAGTGTTGGATAGTGTAGGGGCAAAAATTACCATTCTAACTCCAGGGGGTGCAACAGTAGGGTAAGTGTTGGATAGTGTAGGGGTAAAAATTACTATTCTAACTCCAGGGGGTGCAACAGTAGGGTAAGTGTTGGATGGTAATGTTATGCGTTGTAATGGTATGCGTTGTAATGACTGCGTTGTAATGACATGCGTTTTAATGGTGTGCGTTGTAGTGTCATGCGTTGTAATGGTTGCGTTGTAATTGCATGGGTTGTAATGGATGTTGCGCTGTAAAAGTTTCGTTGTAATGGTAGTGCGTTGTAAAAGTTGCGTTGTAAAGGTTGTTTCCCACTATTACAGATCTCTTTATCCGTCAACAACAGTTTGTTGAGCAAACTTGGTACACCCTTTGAAGACTATTCTAAGGAATATCTTCTAGGGAATTGAACCGTACCAGCATCATATCACTGTCTCCGAGTTCTTTGCAGTGAATGGCTTTCCTGTAGGGTCATTGTGGCATGGTCTCATTGTGTGTGATATTTGTAGTGATGGATCTGTTGAATGATGTAATGAATGATGGGTCCTGGTAGATTAAAGGATGGGGCACTTCCACTTCAAGCCTTTGAGTTGTGGGTTTTTACAAAACTCAATATAGGAATGCTGACATATGACACTCTTTTCTTATGTTCTCATTTTGTGTTTAAATTTCACCGATTGTCCAGCGCCTCTTTTGGGCGTCATTCGTACTATAAAAAACTTGATTGCATTTTTGAACTCACCTAACAAAGTTGTTTCTACTTGCTGTACACACGACATTCAGCCCAATAAAGTTCCTTCTCAAATGTTTCCTCCCACAGGTGATCCTTGCAGTTGTACTACTAGTGAATTCGGTGGTAGAGGTTACCGGCTCCATCCCTACCTACCAGTGGAAAGACCCCACCTCTGGGGAGGCAGTAACCTGCCAAAAGTGCCAGCCAGGGACCTATGTGACCTCGCACTGCACCCAAGACACGCCCACTGTGTGCCAGCCCTGCCCGGACCTGCACTACACCGAGTTCTGGAACTACGTGGAGCGGTGCCGCTATTGTAATGTCTTCTGCGATGAGCGAGAAGTGGAGGCCCAACCATGTAGTGCCACACACAACCGACAATGCCAGTGCCAGCCTGGGTTCTACCTTGACTTTGAATTCTGCGTTGAACACTCTGAGTGCACCCCTGGGTTTGGAGTTCTGACTCTAGGTAAGTAGTTAATAGTTTCTGAGGTGTTTCGGAGATCTTTAGGTGTTCATTGAACCGTTCTGTGATGTCATACAGCCATTTTGACATGTCATTGAAAACTCAATTAACATTATTCAGTCATTGGTTGATACCTTAGAGCCTCTTTGCAGCATGTCGTAGATATTTTGTTTTACATCTTTACCCCACCTCAGCATAGAGAGATATTGTGATATGATTTATAGTTCTTCTGTTATGTCGAGGAGCTCTTTGGTGATGTCAAGGAGCTCAGTTTTGTCATAAATTTTGTGTGGTGTCTTAGACTTACTCTGATATTATAAAAGCCTTCTGTGGTGTAATTGAGTCCCTGCTAGATACCACAGAGAGACACTCTAATATGAAGGAACACTTCTGTGATTTTCTAAAATTGTGTGTGATGTCATTGACTCCTTATGAGATATCGTGTGGCCCCTCTGATGTCACAAAACTGTTCTATCGTTCAGAGAGCCCATCTGAGAAGCCATAGCGAGACGCGTTGATGAAATATAACACATATTTGATTGCGTAGTACTCTTCTGTGATTGTCATTGAGCTCTCCAGTGATGTCACAGATCTCTTCTTAAATGCAATAAATTGTATGTGGTGTTCTGTCTACATTGACGCCTATCTACAGACACACTAAAAATTGTGATGGAATGTCCTCACACACCACCAAGTGTCATGCTTCATCATTCAACTCCCCTCACACTTCAAAAACCCCATTAGTAAAGAGCGGCCAACACTTTATAGTAAAGTGGGCAATTCTAACCACTGAACCTGTGATATGAATATATAAAAACCAATGTGATACATCAAAATTACTTTTTAATCTAGGCGAGATATCACTTGGTATTAAAAACCAGTGTGAAGACAAGGGGAACAAATACCCCATCTCCACTTAAACTGTCAACATGTTTCTGCCTCTTCCCATCGGGAGGAAGGAGCGAGTAATATCCATTGACACAACTATCCCACAGGTTATCCTTCAATCCTTATGAGATCCTAGCATCCACACTTAGGGTCGAAACGTCGCCGACATCTAAAGGACACAGACCTTTGTTGTGTGCAATGAACAGATTGTGTATTTACTTGTTGTGTCTCATGATTTAAAGAAGGACTGCCTGTCTCCTGGGAGAAACAAATGTATTGTTCATTCTCACTCCTATGGTCACTTTTTCTTTCTCTGGTTCTGATTTTTTTCACTTCGGGTTCTTTTCTGGGTTTTACCACCACTCACTTCATTATAAATGTGATGAGAATATATGTATGTATGTATGAAAGTATGTACAGAATTTATAGAGTGCAGGAATCACCCCCGAAGGGGTATCTCTGCGCTAACATAGAAAACAAGTCAGACAGGCACAGATTCCCATAACTCGTGCCTTGAATAATTCCGTCTTCAGGAGTTTCCTGAGACGAGCAAGGCTAGGACATTTACGTAAAACCTCTGGCAAATAATTCCAGTGTTTTGGAGCCTAATAGGCAACAGTTTTGCCTCCAGATCATATTTTCTTAACGCAAGGGACCACCAGCAACCCTATGCCTTCTGATCTGAGACACCGGTTCGGGCAGTACACTTTGAACGTATCCGCCATATAGCTCGGACTTGTACCATAAAGAGCTCTACGGGCAAAACAACAGAGCTTGAACTTAATTCTCTGGTGGATAGGAAGCCAATGGAGAGATTTCAGTAATGGCCCTGGTGAAGTGTGGGGTAGTTTATTAAGAGCTAGGCGTGCGGCCACATTCTGAACAATCTGCAATCTGCTGAAAAGAGACTCGTTCACGGATGCCAATAAAGCATTACAATAGTCCAGGCGACCAATGATCAAAGCCTGAATTAAGGTTCTGCCTACAGTGAGGGGCAGCTACATGAACACTATGCGCAAAAGGCTCAAGGTATGATAGCAGGTCCCTGCAGTGGTCATGACTTGATCCTTCATGGACAGCCGTACATCCAGCTGGAGCCCTAGATTCTTAGCTAAAGAGTTTGGAGAGTGGGCATGGCCTAATGCTGTCGGTCGCCACTTAGGGGACCAGGAAGTTTGTGCAGCACCAAACAGCAAGATTTCTGTTTTAGCCGCATTTAACTGCAAAAAGGGTTCTGACATCCATTCTGCTATGGCTGACATACCCTTAGCAAAACGCTGATCGACTGACTCCGTGTCCTTGTCAAAGGACAGGAGTAATTGTGTATCATCAGCTTAGGCAAACGGCATAAAGCTGTACTGTCGAATGACTTTAGCATGGGGGCCACATAGATGTTAAACAAAGTAGGGCTCAAACAAGAGCCCTGGGGCACCCCCTTAGTAAGCTCCACAGTTTGAGATTGAGGGTTTGCATGCGCTGATCTAAAAAGCTAACAAGCCAATCGAGAGCCAGCCCCTGCAGACCGGCCTCTCTCAGTCTAAATATGTTTCTGATGAGAGACCGTGTCGAAGGCTGCTGTTAGATCCAACAGGACCAAGATCACTCCTTTGTTATCATCCATGGCCATTTTAATATAATATATATAATTGTTTTTTCATGTATTTCAAAATAAAACTTTGGTTCGGCCTAACCGAATTGGATAAAGAAATTATGGAATACTGGGTGTCAGAATTTTATTTGAGCTTGTAATAAGATGAAGTCTTTACAGAATATATGTCTGCTCTATTATAGCTTATTCTGTAATGATTAAGGGCCTCAGTACAATGCCGGTCGGTAAGCATTCTGACCGACTTCTTGTCGGAATGCTTTTCGACCGGCTTGGGGAGTCCTACCAACCAATTACGATGTTTCCGAACACCGTTCGGTTGGACTCCCATTGACTTCAATGGGAGCCTATGTTTCGACCAACAACACTGGCTCCCATTGACTAAAGGGGTGGTTTCAGAAAACCATGCACCCTTTCGCAGGTACCCCATGGTGCCTGCCACACTGTGCATGGTTGTAAAGAGGGGACCCATGGGTACCCCCACAGGCTCCAAATGGAGGCGTCCGGGTGAAGGAGCGGCCTGCTATGGGCCCCCAAAGTCAGTTTCGGACAGCCATTTCATGTTAGGCAGACCGATTTGTAAAGGCTGTCCGAATCCAACATCGTAATGCGTTGGTCGGAAATGTGGTCAATAGACCTATACGATTCAGCTTCGACTGACTTGGAGCCTCCGAATGCTGGTTGGAACCAAGTCGGACAGATCGAACTGTTCGGTTTTATCGTAATCGGTTGGTCGGAAATGTTTCCCGAGTCGGTTGGAAACATGGGTTCCGCACGGTTTAGGAAAATCAGAATGCCGTTCGGAGCCTTTCCGACCGACATAGTATAAGGTCCTATGTCTGCACAAAGAAAATCTGTATAATCACATTGTGTTTGAAAATGAGTTCATAGCGAACATCCGTACTTAGTTGCTACGTTTATACCCAAGTTCATGTAGACATATTGGGATGCTCTTGTTTCTTCTGTACACTACAAAATACACCAGAGCCATGCCCAGCAATGTCCACTTGGACAATAGGTAGTGCATCTGCTGATCCCACCTCCTACTGTCTCTAATGAGGAAATTAGTTCCAGTTCTTCATTGCCGTCCTTTTTCAAATGTGAAGTTCTGTAGTCATTAACTACTACTCCGGCAGGTGAGGATATCAAGACTGTAGGTTCTTAATCTCTCGCTTAGTGGTCAGCCAAATTTGCTATGTACTCTGTTTGTGTTCCCAGGGTGTGCCCGGTTTTCCCATCCATGTATCAAGTCCCACACCGCCTTCTGGGTTATGAAGAAATGTGGTGCAAGGTTATCTTTAATCAACTTGAGGATGTACGTCGTTACAACGCATGCTTTTACAACACATGCCTTTACGATGCAAGTTTTACAACGCAAGTCGTTACAACGACTTGCGTTGGGGGCGCTGGATAGTGAATAGTTTAATTTACTATTCCAACTCCAGTCTCCGTGGATAGTAGGGAAGGTGTTGGATAGTAAATTAAAACTATTCCCTATCCTAGAGCGCCCCCCAGCGCAAGTCGTTGTAAAAGTTGCGTTGTAATGGTTGCGTCGTAAAGGTACTTCGTTGTAAAAGTTGCGTTGTAAACGCTGTTCCCCTCAACTTGAGCCTCACAACGAAAACAGCATATATTTTAACCCCAGTTTACAGAGCCGTCCCTTCATGGCTTCAAAGGAATAAGGTTGTTGTTGGACAAGGTGAAACACAGGTGGACCAAAAAAACTAGCATTTTCCTCCATTCAAATTATGCTATTCTATTATAATGACCTCTTTTTAGGTCTCGCCTGTCGATGCGCATGCGCATCGAGCTTGCGAGACTATTGCGGCTTAACCACTCTTTAACTAACTTGCAAGGAATCGTGGCGATTCCTTGCAGTGCCCGTGACTTTTAAGCTCAATGCGCATGTGCATTGAGCTTAAAAGCGCGTGCACATCAGTTCCCTCAGCCGCACTCCAGGCCCCTGCTGTTTTCACACCCCCTCCCCTGCCCGCCGTGTCGCAGATCACAGAATCTTGTTGATCTACTTTCAAGCGCACGGCCGCTAGGCCGTGCCTCCCCTACTCTCCTCCCCCCTCCTCCTCCTACTCTCCTCCCCTGCCTGCTGTGTCGCAGCTGTCTAAAGCTAAAGCTAAAACTGCTCACACAATACTTGCATTGTATTGCATCGGTGGATTTGCTGGAAACTCGCTTTGTTGGTGACTTTTCTAGTGGAATGCTCAGACCATCCAGCAGAATTATTTATTGTACATCCTTTACCACTACTATTTATTCAATAAAACGGGAGATTTTGTATTCATAATAATTTTGGTGTCTGGGTTTTGGGTAAGCACTCGTAATGATGGCCGTCAAACGGGTTTCCTTTGATTTCTGTCAAGTGCTGTCGAATATCTGTGCCAGATGAAGGAAAGTCCTCCTGCTCGCCCAGCTCTGGGTTCATTGCAGACTTTCTCTTCTTGTTCTCATGATGATCACATCTTCTAAATCTGTAATGCTCTTAATGCCATCCGTATGTCGAGCTAAGCCCCGCAAATCTGTGAAAAATGAGAACCACGAAGATATGAACGGCCCTTGTATGCAGCGCGCACTTGTGTGCTATTGTAGCTGATAAAGATTTGTCAGCGCCCTCCCTAATTCCCAACCCCCCCACCCCTCCCCGACAGAACAAATGTAGTCTCATCCAGCTCATCCCATTATCACTGGCATCTTAAATCATTTTTACAATAAGAAAGCTTTACTTTTAAATTAAAAGCATATCAGCGGCATCTGTGCCACTGCCTCCGAATCCCACCAGCGCGGGTACAATCAGCCGGTCTTATCTTTGATTTATTTCTTTGGACATATGGGCCGCGCGAAGCTGTTTGGAAAGGAAATGTCCGTCCCACTCCCTTTAAGAAATATCCAGCCACAATCTGTCCATCTTGTATAGAACCTGCTCCAGGTCTCTTTATTGATTAGTCATAGTATTTTAATGATCCTGTTTGCACTTAGTGAGCATGTTTTAATAGTGTTTAAGTTATTCGATAGGAACAGGTTGCATACGAACGATTTTATTTCTACATGTTCCTTTTTTGTTAATGATTCGTTAAGCCTTGTTCTAAATGGTACTAATATTTTTGCACATCACATTATAGCACCAAAAGTAGCAGGCCTAGCCTTCCGTCACCACACAAGTTCGGCAAAGCTAAACTGAATCAAGTTTGTGTAGCTTACCACGCGATTATCATCCTTTTACGATGTTTATTTCAATACAAGAGGACAAAAACAGTTGTTTTGTGCCCCTCTTTATTAACGATTATAATGCAAGATGGCAAGTGTTTCCATTCTTATGCATGCAAAATCCTTCGTTTTTGCAGCAGATTACACTACACTTTATTTTTCGACTCAGCCCCACCCACTGTGACTAATGGAAGAATAAGTTTCATTTTTTTCACTGTGACTTTCTGGTTGAAACAAAGAACCAAACTTAATAGTCACCATCTTGAAGTTGAGAATGGTGCTGCCGTTTGTAACTGTGGTCTTCGTTTTGAACGGACTGACGTATGTGTAACTTAGGTTTGCAGTACTGACAGAGTCCTATTGGTGTCATGCGATTCCCAGGCGATTTCTTTCAGTGCACGTGAAAGCGCGTGCACAATGCCACCAGCCGCTTGCCTCGCATTAACACATCAAAGGCGGCCGCGTCTCAGGCGCCTGCTGCTTCACACCCTCATGCTGCTCTCCCCGCTCCGCCCCCTCCCCTGGCCGCCGTGTCGTATTTCTCCTCATACTTTCACTTTGACGGCCGCAGGCCGTCTCTCGTGTTTCTTCTCTGATAACAGGCTTTTCTATTTCCCAGTTCAAATGTAAGTTCTTGCAAATCTCAGGCTCTGTTCAAAAGAGCCCTGATATATTCATCAATGACCTGATTGAAAACTGCAGGAACAGCGCAGTTTTTTTTTTATTTGCAGTACGATGTCATCAAAGACTTTTCTTTCATGTTGCACCAATAAACAGTAGGAGCAGATTTAATGCTGTTTTAGGGGTGCAACATTACGGAGACCTGGCTTTACTTGCCTAGGTTTTCTGCTAATTTGGCTTTTGCTTTATACATTAACTTGCAAGCATGCTGCTCCGCAATATTTAAAACAATGGCAGAAGATCTAAATACGGTGTGGGCTGGAATATCACGGAGACTGGGCTTTACGTGCCAGTTTTACCGTGTGCAACTAGAAAATAGAGATTATACGCTAACTTGCAAGTATGCTGCTCCGTAACATTAAAATCCGTAGCAGCAGATGTATTGACGGTGTGGGAGTGTAATATCACGGAGACTGTGCTTATTTGCCAGTTTTACTGTATTTAATTAAAGAATAGAGATTACAGTGTCTTACGTTATAAACATTTGTTAACGACATCTTGCGTGTTGTGCTGCACTGGAGGAACTTTGCTTGGGTTCTTTTTCACCGCTTTTCTCTAGCTGATTATGTTCCTCCAAAAAATTATCCCTCTGCAGAATTTCATCATTTTGTGTGTGTTTCCACTTCCTGACCGCCTTTAAATTGATAGCTCTGGTGCACGTACCTGTGAATAGCCCTAATTCTGAGCAAAATGTAACCCTACTTCCTGCTGTGGCCACAGTGCCACTCTTGCCGTGCTTCTTTAGTGCCATATTTTTTTTGCAAGGTGCATATCCTGAAACCATTACTAAACAAGCATTGACATGGCCAATAGGTCTCGCCTTCGGGATCTAATAAGTGTTTAGTTATCCTGCACAATATCCTTGGTGCAACAACATCAAGTGTTGCATGGCTAAACACTTATAAGGTCCCAAAGACGAGACCTATTGTCACATTTGCGGAAGATAAAACTATCTAGAGATGTAGCATAACGACCAGAGCTGCCATATAAGTCACGTAAATACTAAACATGTTGCATTCCAAATGCTATAGGTGTCACATTTGCAAACGTTATAACTATTGGCATTGTAAATGACAAAGCCATCAATATAGCAATTTTAACATCGCAAAAATAAATAAATTATGTCATTTACAAGACCAATAACTACAACTTTTCTAATGCGATACTTATTGCATTCCAACCCCACTCATCCACGCAACGCCACTCACACACGCAACGCCACTCACACACGCTACGCCACTCACACACGCTACGCCACTCACATACGCTACGCCACTCACACACGCAACGCTACTCACACACGCAACGCCACTCACACACGCAACGCCACTCACCCACGTAACGCCACTCACCCACGTAACGCCACTCATCCACGCAACGCCACTCATCCGCGCAACGCCACTCATCCACGCAACGCCACTCTTCCATTTGCAAAAAGAAAAATGTCTAACTATTCTATTGCGAGACCTATTGCATTTCCAATGCTTGTTAAAATTGAAACTCTGACTCAGAAATTCAAGAAGAAAGCAATAATACCTTTTGGTATGGCTCCCAGTCTGGTAGGTGGTGCAAGCTCTCTGTGCCTCCCCCCCCCCCTTTAAGTGGAGGACAGCTTGGAGAGACCCCTTTGACAACCGGCCCTCACGTTTTTCTAGGAAATTAAGATTATGTTTAGATCTTCTCTCCGGGTCTTCAACCCTCTACTCCAGACTATGAATACTCTTGTGCAGCTTGTTTAAACTGTTCCCAGAAAGCATTTCCACTCTCAGCTGTATCTTCCATTGCTTTACTGTTATCCATAACTTTCTTCAAAACATACCGGGTGAAGGTCATTGCAGTTGATACTGAGTCGATTTTATGTTTGAGAGCAGTTCCGGAGTCAAAGGTTACCTTTAGGATATCAGCCTATATGGGAGCGTCAGCATCACAGTGTCTGCCCCTTGTCGTTCTTGACACCTCCGGGTTTGTCTCTCCAGGACCAGATGTGTACTGCGTGAGATTATTGGCCTGACTAGGCTGCTCCAGCTTTATCCTTCCCCACGTTGAAGTGTCGTAGTCTTTGGTGTTCTGTGAAGTTGCATTTCAGATGACGAGGAGGGTAGTCAGTGGTAGTCCTGCTGATGTGTCACAGGTCTCAAACACTGCACCGTTGTATCACACGGGGAGTTTTAGATGAGGTATTCCTAGATTTTCAATTTCCTTGAGGTCAAACTGTGGCACATCAGTGGAGTCCAAGAGCCCTAATTTCTACAGAGGTAGTTGGTTATCTTGCAAGTCATTGTAGCACTCTATCAGGCTATATGCATCCAAGCAACTGCAACTGGCCAATATAATATACTATCTACACAAAACCATATCAGTCTTGCCAAAGAAGATAAATGTGCTGGATGTCTGTAGACAGCCAGAGCGACATTTTGTTGGCCATCTTGCTGGCCATGCCCCTCACATTTTCGTATTAGACACTACTAAAAAGTCTCTGATAAGATATGCTTTGCAGTATAAAAACCAGCATTATTTTGCTGTGTACAGAAAAGCTGTGCAAAAGACTAATTACAAAAGAAAACGTCTACGTACATTTTCCACCGTGGATGGGTAGGATTAGAGTGAATTTTATCTAGAAAAGCAATGAAATTGATCTTGAAGTACTAACAAAAACTTTGAAGTTTCGTATGTTAACCAGAAACCTTTGTAAATGTTGTGAATCATAAACAATTCGCAACACTTTACATGTGGGGTAAAAAGTTTGTGCAGCCGAAATAAAGATCGAAAAAGATAAAATTTACAAAGCTGGGCCAATGGTGACTTCTTATTAAAATGAACTCAGTCCTTTATTTGATTCCAATGCATTCCAATTGAAAATTAAGAGAGCAATTGTAGAAGAAATGTATATTTTTATTTAAAAAGTCGCGAGAGAGCCTACGTGCAGACCATCCAGTTGCGGGACAGTTCTCCCCACAGGATGCCATGAGCCGACATTCCTGGTATTAGTAAGTGTTGACCGTAGGACAGTGTCAGAGGGCAGGTTTATGCCTGTGGTCAGAGTCCACCTGGTTGTGTTTTGCACACAGCAGGAAAAGATCCCCTAAAACGTGCCAAAGTTGCATCCATTCCAAGCTGGAGGACAGCACTAGCCCCTCTTCTCCAGTGAGCGTAGGACTGAGCAAGGCCATCCAAAACACTGCACGGAAGAGAGAGATGGAAAGAACGAGAGAAGGGTGTTGGGAGAGAAAAATAAGTGGCGAGGGTACTAAAAATAAAAAAAGGATGAGAACGAATGTGCACGAGAACAACAGAACGACGGAAAGAAGGGGAAGGGGACTGACGAAGAGAATAGAAGAAAAGAAGGGGAAATAGAAAAAAGAAAACAGAAGGGTGTTAAAAATACAATAGACAAGTAGAGAAAGGGGAGTGAAAGGTGGCAATCAAGAGAGGGATGAGAAAACCAGAGAGGGGTGGAAGAAACAAGAATGGAAGCTGCAAGCGAAGCACGCTGACTTCTTCTGGCATGACCATCATTTGCCTCTAATGCTTAGGGCAGGCATCAAGGTCAACTGCAGGGTGTGAACACTGCAGTGTTTGCCATTGCATACTAGCGGATGGATTGGGGGAGGGGGGGTGGGGGGGGGGTCTGGTAGCATGATTCCGGTCCACTACTGGGGGTGTTCTAGGAACTTTGTCACACTGATAGCTGAAAAAAATGATGCTTTTTGTAATTCAAAATATGTTTATTCGCATCAACCTATCATTATATATACGAAATGTAACTCAATGTAAGTTCTCTACTATGGAGCGGAAGTTTGTGATTCAATATGGATGGCATTCGTGTGAGAGGGGCTCTTATTAAGGGCCGGAGGGGTGGGGTTTAATGGAAATTCTGAAAATGCTGAAGTGTGTACTATAAATATAACCCCAGAGTGGCGGGTCCATCGTCAGTGCCTACCCTTTATCTAACACATAGACAGTTAAGAGGTTCCTGCTTGTTTTATATGCTTACTGTGGGGAAGCAGGGAGTGTGTTCACTTTTGTTATGTCTAGAATCGATATGCATGCCAGGGCATGTCTATGAAAGGTTCTACACACACAGAGATAATCTGGGGGTTGTTGTGCACAGTGAGGGCATGTTTGGGAGTTATTGTGCATGCTCTTGGGATGGCAGGAAGTTTGAGTGCACACTCACTGCATGTGTGGAGATGACTTTGACGACCCTTTTTCTTGTAGGCACGGAGCACAAGGACACCCAGTGTCAGAAGTGTCCCCCTGGCACCTTTTCCAATACAAGTTCTAGGACTGAGCCATGCCAGCCCCATCGCGACTGCCGGGCAGAAGGTCTGGAGGTCAACGTTGAAGGCGACCAGCATCATGACACCCTGTGCACCTCCTGCCAGGTGTACGATGCCCAGGGCACACAGGAAGGTGAGCATCCTGGGTTGAGTTCGAGACGACACCACAAGTACACAGAGACCGAGTATCATGGTGGATAGAGACCACCAGACCCACTATAGCGTGTTCATTGCTAGGCTAGGTAAAATTTCTATTAGACTTACACAATTCTCGGAATATTAGGAATTTTATGTTGTGCTTCTACGCTAAATTCCTGATATTACACCTTATGTGGTGTGGTGTGGCTCACTGGTTAGAGGCGGCAGACCCGGAAGCAGAGAACGGCCCGGGACCAGGGTTCAATTCCTGACGTGGCAGGGTTGTGGACCAGGGTCAGCGGACTCGATAATTCTTGCCTCGCTGCCTACTCTAACCAGGGATCACACTTGGCAACTCTGGGCATTAGCTTGCCTCATCTCTACAACGACCCCCCACATTCGCCGGGGATGCCTGGTTTCACCTTGGAGATACCCAGTAGGGACCATCTCACAGGGATAGCCAGGACGGGTTTCCCAGTGGTCTACAGCGCCAGGACGCCTCAGGGCAGCAGTGCGCTTTACAAGACACATACATACATACATACATACATACCATGTTGCATTTTGTTCCACGGTCACAGCAAAATTATAGCTCAGGAGTCCCGGAAAAACATGAACGTCCAGAATGTGGGTGACTGTTGTTCATGGTAATTGTGTTTTGGACCTGACCATGCTTTTCGCTCTAAAATATCTTTCTAAATGCCGTATTTGTTTATTTGCATAATTACTTGTAATTTTGCATAATTTCCCCCAAATTTCACATAATTACATGATAGCAATTTACACGAATTTCCCCTAACCATATCCCCCCTTCTCTTAATTAAGGCCGCTGTAATTTAGGTGGGAGGGCCAAATTATGCACCATAAATTACTAAACTATGCAGCATGGAAAGCCAAATTATCAAACATGTTACTTTGTTAAACGAAAATTAGATGGAAAATTCTACAGCTTTATTAGCTATTTTGATATTTTTCGTAAAACAGTGATAATAAAGGCATCAACATTTTTAGATAATGCTTATTTTTTTCACAAAGAGAAATTGAGGGTCTGACTCTTTTAAGCTCTTTTTCACTCTCTATGTTTAGGTTTATATTGAAAGCTGTCTTCTACAGCTCTTTTTATAATTTATTCCATATTCACTCCATTAAACCCATTTCCAATAGACAGCTCCTCATAAAAATATTATACATTGCACTTATTAAAATGTCTAACTAGAAGGTACTTCAGGGTTCCAAACATGACACATTAAAAAAAAGTGCAAAGTGTTTAGGATTCCACTAAACTTTGGTGTAACAGCTGCTCTGAGTACACTGCAGCGTAAATATAAATTTGAATGACTCGCGAAACACTATAGTTCCACAGTGAGAAGGAATCCTTGTTTGCATCGTGTTTAACATACCTTTAAATATGTATGATTTGTGTTTGCTGATTTCCATCATTTGGTGATATTAAAACTATCTGGGTAAAATTCTCACATCTTTAAGTTCTGTTTAGAGGTATTAAACGGTTAAAAGGTCCCAGTTAACTTACGCAAAGCATCATAGCCTGTGTTTTGTTTCACTGGCAGTGTTTTTAGTAAGCCTGAAGCATAAACATTTTGTTGTGAAATCTGCAAATTATGCAGCAGATGGCAAATTTTTCAACAAATGTGTCAAATCCATACTTATGTTACAATGCAGATATCACAGAATCGCAAAGATGCAGCAGCTCCGCTATCCTACAGAATGACTGTTATTATAGCATAAGTAAATGCCAGCTTATATTTTCTTTCAGGGAGATACAATGGTCACATGGTTGGATGGATCATATATGGATTGTGGAGTATGGCGCAGCCTTTGGCTCGTGTGTTAATTTGTTGTTGGTTGATCCAAAGATCATGTCTAGGGTCCCAATGAAGAGTAGGTTCTGTGTTAGGTCCAGTTTAGATGAAGGCTTAAATATTCCCTAGCTTTATCTTTTCCTACATTGTGCTATTCATCCTGTTTATGTCCCAAGTTTTCAGAATACATTTTTATCCTCACATTTTTTTGGTGGCTTGCCAATGCCCCCTCCGCTCATTCCAAAATAAAATGCTTTTATTTCATTCATGGGCTCATCTACCACCCCCTTAAACTGTGACCACAAAGATCAGTTATTTGCTTGATATGTGACTATGGGCCTGATTCACAGAACTAACTTAAGACAAAATCCTAAACTTACTACTATTTTGGTATTCACAGAAGGCACTTACTCATTTTGGTATTCACAGAAGGCACTTACTCATTTCGGTATTCACAGAAGTTAGGAGTCTTAACTTTAGGACTCCTAAATGCCTTCTGTGAATACCGAAAGTCTTAAAGTTAGGATTTTTCTCAATTTAGTAGTAGTAAAGTTAGGACTCCTAACTTTAGAACTCCTAAATGCCTGCTGTAAATACCGAAAGTCTTAAAATTAGGATTTTTCTCAGTTTAGTAGTAGTAAAGTTAGGACTCCTAACTTTAGAACTCCTAAATGCCTGCTGTAAATACCGAAAGTCTTTAAATTAGAATTTTTCTCAATTTAGTAGTAGTAAAGTTAGGACTCCTAACTTTAGGACTCCTAAATGCCTTCTGTGAATACCGAAAGTCTTAAAATTAGGATTTTTCTCAGTTTAGTAGTAGTAAAGTTAGGACTCCTAACTTTAGAACTCATAAATGCCTGCTGTAAATACAGAAAGTCTTTAAATTAGGATTTTTCTCAATTTAGTAGTAGTAAAGTTAGGACTCCTAACTTTCGGACTCCTAAATGCCTTCTGTGAATAACAAAAGTCTTAAAATGAGTATGTTTCTCAACTTTACTACTACTAAACTGAGAAAAATCCTAATTTTAAGACTTTCGGTCTCCTAACTTCTGTGAATACCGAAATGAGCTCTAGGGCCTCCATCATAGTCTAATCACACTTTTGCATGTTTGCCTCCTTTCACAACCCTGACTGGCACTCACTCCCAACTCACCTAGCATCATACCACCCGAAAGAGACAATGTGAGGTTTACTCTTACAATCCCTCCCCAGAGCCATGTGAGATGAGTAGCTGCCACAAGTGCCAATCACAGAAGGTCACTGGATAGAAATCTAAATAAATCCCGGCTAATCTGTGTGTCTGGACCCTAGTCAACATACACTTGGCACCAGTGCACACATGTAGCACTAGCTACCAGTGCTAGCACCTCACACTGCCAAATAGTGCCAGCCAGTAAGACTCCCCACCAGTGCCAGTTGCCACAGTGCCAACCAGTATAATCTCCTCACACTATCCACCAATGCCAGCGTTTTACAATGTCCACCTGTGATCGTTCCTCACAATGTTCACCTGTCACTTCACATAGATATAGAACCCTGAGCCGTACACAATCCGAGCACACAGGCAGAAATACACCACAACAGAGAAGGTTGACTCCTTTTCAAGGATTTTGAAATGCATTTGTGGCTGTAGTATTTGGATTAAGAGTTTTTCTCTTCGAATGTCAGCTACTCAGTATCTCCTATAAACCACTACAGCAGTAAGCGCTAACTATTACATGGTGACATCTGTTGTTCTATGGCTAACTCGTGTCACTGTCTTCTCTTCTTTTGCCCGGACATTGGCTGTAGACTGCGAGCAGGCAATCTTTGACTTCATGGTGTCGCGGATGTCGCCAAGAAAGTTAAAGCGACTTGTGCGTCGACTGTCAGACTCGGAGAACAGAAGGCAGCCTCGCCGGCAACAGCTAAACAGAAACAGCCTGAGGAAACTTCACACCTTCCTCAACACGCAGAGAGACAACCCAGGACAGAATCCCGTCGACACTCTCTTGCAGCTGCTTGGCCAGGCGCATCTAAACAAACTTGAGAAGGATATCCGAAAGAAGTTCTTCAAGCTAGATCAATGAAGGCCACAGACAGCCTTTAAAGACATCCTCTCAACTCAACTCTAAAAAGAGTACATCACATTGTAGTAGATACATCAATTGAACCTTGACCACCTCCTCACAAAGGCAGCTATACTGAAGCACCTGTTTACAGTGAAATATGTTGCAATGACTGAGTGTTCTTCCACGTTTTATTCTGTTACTTTGTTTGTTGTCAGATAATGCCATTAACTAATTTATTCAGGACGTCAACTTTTTTTGTATCTGTTACATGTATTAATTTGCACTTTGCACAGCCCACTGCGGCCCTATGTTTCTATTGGTCTCCTCCTAGACTGTTGTGTTACAGAGTATCCAATTAGTACATAGGTTTCAGTGTGAGCATTCCATAGTACGCCTCTCCCTTTCCATTGACTTCTCCCCGAGTTGTCCTGCTGCAGCCTTGGGTCCAAGCTCACCTTGTCCAAAGGACGCCTATTGAACAGCAAGCCTGCAGGAGGGATTGTCTTGCAGGCATTGACATCTCTCGTGGTTCCCATCATATTCACAATAGCTTGCAAACATGATATCTAAGGATACGTCCTTTGTTCACTGTAATCTGCAAGCATGTCCCGCAGGGATTGGCTCTCGTTATCACTTCCTACAAGCACAGTGTCTACGATTGACTTCCGTGTCCATAGAGACCAGAAAGCATGGTCTTCTTCAGCCATAACAACCGACATGCAAATCAACTCACTCTGACACTTTAAGGAGTTGAGAAATCCTGTGGGGACAAATGTCACTTTCAGATTGGGCGGTATCTGCCTGGAAATAAACATATTTAACCATATTACAAACTTGTTGTCTTTTCATTGAGCAATCTTGACTCTTTCCCTAATTTCCTGTTCTTTCAGTCACTAGTTACCTTGACAAGTACTCCAATCCTGCCTCACACAACAAACCGGAGTACCCACTGTCTCCACCTGCACTAAGACAGTGCCTGCCTTTTGGCATAAGGATGACTATGTGTGTTTTATAGAACCTACCCTGCCTCCCCCCATCAGTAACTATGAAAGCTTGGCTTTAGTTTGGACATTTCTCAGTAGAAATCATTAACATGCAGTCAGGTGAACCTTGAACTGCAGGCTTCAAACATTGACAAGGCCGTGTTTAGGGTGATAGATGAAGGTTGCAGCATGGTTTAATTTGGGTTGGTTGCTGGAAAATACTTATCTCACTATGCCAAATTAGGGAGGAGGTCCAGATGTGGCTCACTGCTGTATTTTGTGCCCTTGATTCCAGAAGCATTTTAAAGCGAAAGGGGAAACCCTATCGTCTTGTGCCATTCTTTGGTGTGGTTCGTCCCAAAGCCACCACATCAGTCATCTCCAATCAGTCGTGAGTCTCATGGGTAGTACACTTTAACATTATTTATAAATATTTTAATGTTCTTGTCTAAACATGAAGATATTAAAATGTTACACTTTAAAGATTTGCATCTTTAGGTTACACAGTGGGTAGTTAGTAGTTAAATACTTATTTTGGAAACCTCACATCATAAAATCATAAATCTTATGTGGAATCCTTGTGACTTTACCACTGTCCATTTTCCTGTCTGAAGTAGTGCTAACAAATATCTGTACACATGCCAGTTAAAGTTAGAATGGGTTTATTAAGAAAATTAAAATATATTATCTGTGACTCATTGGTTTGGTAGACCAGAGGTTCCCTCAGAAACAGAAAAATAAGCGTGCCCCCCCAAGGAAAAATTAGACACAAATACATAGAATTACAAATATACGCTTTCAATAGGAGCCTTATCTTATCAGAAAAAAGCGGAACATACAGGAACCAGAGTCTGAGACTATGAGAAAGGGAGAAGACATGCTTCAGTTGTAACAAAAAGAGGCTTGAAATGCAATAGACGGGCACCTCCTGTAAGTGAAGTTGGCATGAACAAGAAAACATGGCTACAGTGGTTATTATATAAACAATAGTTCTGTCGGGTAAAAGTGAGTAATTCAAGCTTATAGAATTAAATTCACAGAATGATTTCAGGTTACAATGTTAATTGCTCTATATAGACCCAATGCAAATCCAAGGTGAAAACAAAAACAAAGGTTGGGGTATAAATAAATTATTTTATGAATTTAAGTTGCATTCATAAGTGCCCCATTTCAATGGACAATTTACAAAATTCTGTATTTTTTTACATTACGGCGCATCAAAACGGGGTGATTGTGAAATTGAGTGCAGTGATCTATCGTGCAGTTGTGATCAGTGACTTATATACAAGTGAGAGAGCGAGGGGTGAGAGGGTAGAATGTTGGCCAAAGTAATATTCGATTGGAATTATTCCTTTGAGCCACAATGTTTGGCAGGTTCTCTGGAATACTCTCTGCTGGTCCAGGAGTTTGTCGACGTTTCGACCCTGGTACATCCCGATTCACGGGTCATAGCGAGTCTTCATCAGGACGGGGAGGTGCGGGAGGGGTGATGTCGCCTGTTGAGTTAATTAAAAGGCATCAGGTATGGATTTGCGTTTTCTCTAGGTCACAGGAATTAATGGTTTGGCGATTCAGGACTCACCTATGGGGACCCAGAGGGGTCGCACCCAGACTTGACTTGTGCTGAATCTTGTAGGTAAATTGCTTTTCGTTTCAACGGGGACCAGATTCCTGAAATATATATGTATATACAAGGGCATGTCAATAAATGACCCATTTAGACTGCTAGTATAGCCCAGTGCCTGAATTAGGCTTCACTTACCCTAGTCCAAGGGTAGATAGCTCATTCAATTCCTTCTAGAGCATCTCCTAATTATGGTGAAGGAAAGAAATGGGGGACCATATTAGTGTTGTCCATCCCATCTAGAATTAATCTTACATGTGCCAACATTAAATGTACTTGGTTGTGCCACATTTGATCAAACTCGCCCATCTAGCACTAAATATGTTATAAGCCCCCATATAGTGCTCGTTGTTGATTATGGTAGAGACCCTCTTGGAAGCGCATTCATAACTCTTACTGCGCTGCGGTAATGTCTCCAGAAAAGAGTATATTCTCGTTGGTAATTAGACCACCTGGAGGACATAACTCAACAGGCGACATCACCCCTCCCGCACCTCCCCGTCCTGATGAAGACCCGCTCTGACCCGTGAATCAGGCTGTACCAGGGTCGAAACGTCGACAAACCCGTGGACCAATAGAGAGTATTCCAGAGAACCTGCCAAACATTGTGGCTCAAAGGAATAACTCCAATCGAATTTTATTTTGGCCAACATTCTACCCTCCCACCCTTCGCTCTCTCACTTGTATATAAGTCACTGATCACAACTGCACGATAGATCACTGCACTCAATTTCACAATCACCCAGTTTTGATGCGCCGTAATGTAAAAAAATACAGAATTTTGTAAATTGTCCATTGAAATGGGGCACTTATGAATGCAACTTAAATTCATAAAATAATTTATTTATACCCCAACCTTTGTTTTTGTTTTCACCTTGGATTTGCATTGGGTCTATCTAGAGCAATTAGCATTGTAACCTGAAATCATTCTGTGAATTTAATTCTATAAGCTTGAATTACTCACTTTTACCCAACAGAACTATTGTTTATATAAAAAGCTTTGCCCAGGTTCTGAGGGATACTGGGTTAACCCATAGTAACTTACTGTACAGTGGTTATTAGTAAGCAAAAGTCCTCATCTTTTAGCTGTAGAATTGACCTTTGTAAGTGGGGTAATTTTGGTGATCGTAAATTTTTACAACTCGTTTTGTAGGGATTCCGAGTGAACAATTGACAGGTCTTGATGTCTTTTTAGAGGAACTCGCTCAGGAAAGACATACTCCCTACGAATTAGTTATAATGGGGGACTTTAATATACATAGATGTAAATCAAACTGTACATTAGACGGGGAGATTTAAGAAGTTCTACCATCTAAGACCCATTTTGAACATTCCACCCAAGGTTCCCGGCTCGATAGGCTATTAGCAAACAACAATTTGTATTGTCTAGAGCCTAGGGAGGAAGCAGTGGTGATAAACCATCTTTTTTTGGTAGAGGATGCAGTTCTATTCTAGATAATGTTGTAATTTCAGCCCCCTTATATCAACATATGCGCGAGGTCAGGGTGGTACAAACTGGTTTTAGCGACTATAATCCCATCACACTGGACACTAAAGGTTTTTTGGTCTTTCGGGGAGCAGAGTTAAAAAAACTAAGCAAATGGGGATTTTCGGCCTATGGCCCAGGATCGAAAAATAAGATGGGAGAAAATTTTGCCGGAGATCTTTTTAGCTGAGTTATATACTGAGGGCAAAGAGGAAATTGAGTGTTGCCTAAATGTACACAGCGAGCCAATAGAAGTACTAAAGGCTTATGATAAATTAAGTAAGCTAATTGGTAAAAAGTTAAGTAGCAAAATGACCAAGGGAAGAACTAATGAAGCAAAGTGGTTTAATGCAGATTACTCCAAAGCCCATAAAGCCCTTATGGTTGCTATAAAAACCAAACTGAGATATCCTGACCTGATTAAAACCCATAGATAAGCATATGATTTAGCATTAAAATGAAGGAAGGCTGCTATAAGGGAGCAGGCATGGGATGATTTAATACAGGCGAATGCACAAGTCGATAGTGCAAAATATTGGAAAGTGGTAAACAGCTCCTTTGTCAAAGATAATATCACAACAAAAGTAGAGTGTGTAATCCCAGCTGACCGGTGGGTTAGCCACTTTGAACAAATATATTCCAAGGCTGTCACTGAAGATAACGCCCCCCCTGGGTACCGAGTTCTTTACCTCTCGATTTAACTCTGGATGTGAAAGAGGTTCAGAAGGCGATTGAGGATATGTCCGCCAGGAAAGCCCCCGGTCCCGATGGGATACCAGTGGACATCTATAAATCAGATACGAGTGCATGGGCAAAAATTGTAACTGGAGTTTTTAATGCAGCCTTAAGGGCAGGTTAACCACATTAATGGTCAACCGCAGTAATATTGCCAATTTTTAAAAAGGGCGCTAGGGAAGACCCGGGATGCTATCACCCAATTTCTTTGTTGGACTCAGCAGCAAGGATAATGGGTAAAGTAATTTTAGATCGCCTAGCAACCTTGTTGGAAGACAAGGACGTGTTGTCAGAATTGCAATTTGGTTTTTGCAAAGGCTGGGGTACAATAGAACAATGTATAAACTTACTTATGATTACCAGTAAATATATCCTAGCTAAAAAAGGACGCATGTCATTGGCTTTTATGGACTTAACGTCCGCTTTCTATAGGGTAAATAGGTCTAAGTTATGGTATTTGCTAATAGAAATAGGAATGGACAAGAATTTAGTATGTTTTTTGCACTGGTCCCATCTTAATCTAACTGCCTCCGCAAGGTATAATTTGGATGGCTCCTTATCCAATGCATGGAAGGTAAAAAGAGGGGTAAGGCAGGGGTGCATTCTTGCCCCAGTGTTTTTTACATTGTATATAAATAATTTGGGGGCAGTGCTGTCTAACTCTTGTCTAGATATTCGTAGAGTTGGTTATAAATCAATCCCAGCACTTTTATATGTAGATGACGCAGTTTTAATTGCCAGGACCCCAAATGCATTGAAATCTCTAGTTAATGCTTTTATTGATTATATGGTAGCTCTTGACCTTGCGGTCAATTTTAATCAATCCCACATAATGTCAATTGGTTACCTAAAAGTGGGGAATACATCCCTTCCTTGTAAAGGAGGAGTGCTAACCAGTGTGCCTATCTATCCATATTTGGGTTTATTATTTGATGATAGGGGCACTTGGGTAGCACAGTGTGCTCTAAAGAAAAATACTTTGGCAAGAGCAGCTGGGGCATCATTGGATTTCGCTAGAAGACTTGGGAGTAAACCCATACAACCACTGTTGAAAATCTACAATGAGAAATGTGTCGCTATGACAGTGTATGGTAGTGCATGTGGGGATTGGACTGTGTTGGCCAAGTGGGGGGCATTGGGAGTACAGGTATTGGGGGATTTATATGAAGACGGTGCCCTGTTGCCCTATCAGGCCGTGCAGGATAGATATGGTCTCCCTCGCGGGGATTACTTATTACATTCTGCCCTGGTTTCCGCAGTGCAGCGACATTGGAGAGAGGGACTTGGAACCACCGACGGCCATGGCTTGTCAGTATGTAGTGATGGCAGCGGGGACCTTCAAGGCAGTTACATGGTTATACTAGCGCATGGTGGGGGATGGAATGGAGCCTCTGAGGGAATTGCAATGGAAATGGGAGGCAGACTTAGGCAAGGAGATCCCCGAGAAGATATGGGCTCAAATAGTCAGGAGAGCGTGGAAAAGTACTAGGAACGCCAGATTCCAGCTGGTTCATTTTTTTATATTGCATAGGGCATATCTTACTCCTGCTAAGATTAATACGTATTTTAAAATAGACACTGCCCAGTGTCCACGTTGTACTTTAGAGGGGGCGGAGTTTCATCACATGATGTGGGGCTGTCCACCACTGGGTACATATTGGGAGGAGGTAGTGGACCTGCTCAGCGAAATCACGGAACGACGGATTGAACCTGACATTGGTACCTGTTTATTGCACTGGTTTCCTCACACTCCCAAAACGAAGGTAACAAGCAAGTTTTTGGACCTGGGATTGCTGTTGGCTAAAAGAGATATCACAGCGCACTGGAAGTCAAGGGGAGGTCCAAGTTTTGGGAGGTGGAAGGCAGAATGAGTTAAATGGGCGACAAGTGAAAGTACAGTTCGGCTTCAGCATGCCAAGCGGACTAATAACGATAAGGCGCTGGAGACCGCAAGGGCATGGGAGGCATTAGTTATGTCACTGCAAGCACCAGAGGTAGATTTGGATGCAAACTCGGTCCTGAATGGACAGACGAGACCACACTGAAATATAAGGGCAGTAGGGAATCCCCTAGTGCAGACATGATGTGCAATTATTGCAGTGGAGGGATTAGAGGTTAAGACATACTACATTAATGTTACTACGATAAGTACTGCTGAGGGAATTGTTGCTAGACTGTAAAGATAATTAGTAGTTGGGACACACCAGTGGACCAGTGTGGGGTGGGAGGAGGGTGTGAGGGGGGTCAGCTTATTCTTTGTTATATTACTCAGTTACCATGGAACAGGCACACTTCGATAGCTAGCAAGGGATGGGCCTCTGTCCGACTTCTGAACTTTGTAAGAGGATAGGGCTAGCGAAAGCTAGCCTAAAGATTGCTAGCATATAATCCACGTGAACATGACGATAGCGGTCAGTGAGTCTCCTGACTAGAGGGGCTGTTGCTGTGGTGAGCACTGAATATTAGTAATGCTGTACTATATGTTTGTTGCTATGTGGAAAAACCAATAAAAACATATTTTAAAAAAAAATGACAGTATGGTAGTGTGGTTTGTGGCTACAAGAATTGTAGCGAACTTCAAGGGGTAGAAAATAAACATTTACGGAAACTCCTAGCTGCCCCCTCCAACATTCCAGCTTTTATTATACATGAGGAACAAAGGGAGGGTTACATATCAGATAATATTGCTGCAGCAGCCCTGATATGGTGGCTAAAGATTTGGTCAAGAGAAAAGCCACATTTAAATCAGATTTTTTTTGCTGACTGCATGAGTTTGGATAAAGTTGTAGAAATTCCTTGGTTAAATTATATTTCACGACAGCTTTCAGCTCTTGGGCAAGCAGAGCTTTTTAGCATGTAGAAACTGTGAAAAATTTAAAAACTCAATTTTTGCAGAGGAGACAGTTGGATAGAGAAGGTAATGAACTTATGAAACCTACCTGTAGACATTTGATGATTTTAAGTCCTGGTATTTTATATCAACCGTTCTGGTCTTTTGTTAATAATCTGCATCATCGTTTTATTTTATCTAGATTTAGGTTTAATTATATTCATTGGCTCCTAGCTGTACCTAAAGGTTTTACTAAGTTAGGTTCCTTGCGACCATGTGCATGTGACAACCTTTCTGAATAAGACCTATTGCACTTTGTTTTTTTGTGTTTTTTATACCGAGCTGCAAGTTAAATATATCCTACCACTTTTAAAAGATTGCCAATTTGCACAAGTTAGGCCAGCATTTATTCACTTACAAATGCTTTCCTTCCCACTTGTTTGTTATGGGGTTGCACGTTTCTTATCAGGGGCAATTTGTAAAAGAAACATTATGGGGGCTAATAATTATGACCCGGGTTGTTTGTCATGAAATTATGTTAATCTTGTGTATTTTAAGCTAAAATGTACCTGTTTTTATGTAAAATTTACTTTTATGGCGAGAACTTTGCCGAATATAGTTTTTATTGACTTGACTTGACTAGTACGCTAAAGGAATTATTACATTGACAACTACCCCTTGATGCACTATTAGTGCAACATAAGATATTTCAATGTTCCTGAATCTATTTACTTCCTGATCTATGTCATTTCCATACACTCCCAGAGAACCATAATCAGATTTCGAGTCCCCATAAGCATTTTCATCATACTCCAGTATTTTCAATAGTTAGGTTGGGCTGATTTATGAGATGGATGCAATAGCGACATTAACAAGGTAGTACACCAGCAAGAGGGCAATAGAGATGATTAAAACATAGGCAAGAACCTTGATTTGCTAACTTCGGGAAACCATGACCAAATGCTTTTAAAGACTGTTGTTTCATCAAAGGTTTGCATGCCTTTTATACCTTCATATATATGACCAGTCTGCTCATGTATGTTTAAAGAGACACTGGGAATACATGTACAACATTCTGCAACCATAATGGCACAAACTCTTGACAGCCAGGACAAAGTCAACAGCCATTCAGTTCTGTTACACAGCAGTTCATTGGACCTCCAACTGGTTGGCCTAAGGCAATGGCAGCTGAGTTTGCTGCCTTCTCCAAGGTTCTAACAACTTCATGTCTCTCATAGAGGGACTGCCCAATTCCATAGTTAGGAAACTTGACAGTCATAACCTGGGCAACTTTTGAATGGTCTCTGGAATGCCTCTTTAGCAATGACGGGTTTCATTACTGAGTGTCTGGCACAACATAGGAGAGATATCAGGATCCAGGGCAGTCTATGCAGGCAGGCATAGGCATTGTTTCAGGATATGAAGAAAGTACCGGGTCCATTAATTGTGCCACTGTGGGTATAAAATATCCCAGAAGGACATTCCGAATGGAAGATAACTGTCAGTCACAAGGAAAGAGAGCTGTCACACTCACTATGTCCCACAAAGATACTGCAGCTTCCAATTACAAAGGCCATTCCATTGCCATTAGCAGCAAGATGAACTGCACTGGCCAGTCTGTTAATCAAGCAAGTGCGGCTTCCTGCCGAAGAGTGGAAATCGGGTGGTGATATTGGGAATTGAGATTCCCTTGTGGCATTGCTCTGATTCATCAAATGGGACTGGGTTCGTGGACATTTCCCTTTTACAGTGAGTGTGTCAATGGCATGTTTGCCAACCCTCCTGATTCAGGTGGGAGTCTACCGATTTCAAGCCCCGTCCCCCCCCCCCCCGGCATATGCTGGCAGAAATCCGATTTTGACAAATCATCTGCAGCTGGCTGAGAAGGCATCCAGGAAATGTCTAACTGCTAGATGCATCAACGTTCGATTTTGCGAGTCCTTAATTGCGAAGTTTAAGGATTCGCATTTAGGGACTCGCAAAATCAGATGCATGTAGGATTTGCTAAAATATTAGCGTTGGCTGTGCGCCAGCCCGGGAAGCGGAAAACAAAGCACAAACTACCTTGAAAAGCCGGTCCTTCTGTGCCACGATCTGGCCTTTCGTATCCCCGTCCTCGACTCGGCATCCTGTGAGTCCAGGCAAATGCCCCTAGGAGAAATAAAACATGTAACAAACACCCACATGCATCATTGTAGGAATTTGCGATTCCTAAATTGCGAAAATTAAGGAATCGCAATTTAGGAATTGCAAAATCCTATGCATCAAGAAATTGCAAAAGTTTTTGCGATTCCTTAATTTTCTTTATTTGCGATTCCTTAATTGCGAATCGCAATTAAGGAATTGCATTACATTGATAGGAATCAACGGGAAGGCATTCTCATTTTGCGAATTCGCAATTAAGGACTCGCAAAATAAGAATGCAATTTCAAGGGTGCAGGGGGGGGGTCCAAAGGACCCCCCTTGCACCCCTGAAATGTCACGTAAGTACATTTTACTCACACACATGTCCCAAGGGCAGGTGTGTGTGTAAAATATAAGTTTCAAAAATGCATTTTTTTGCATTTTTGAAACTTTTCGCAAATTACCATGAAGGTTTACTTCATGGTAATTTTCCCCTTCCAAATTGCGAATTCGCAAATTAAAAAAAATCATGCATAGCATTTAAGAAATCGCAACATTTGCGATTTCTTAAATGCTATCGCAATTTGAGAAATCGCAAAAAATTGCGATTTCTTAAATTGCGAAAAAAGAAAAAAAAATGATGCATCCCAAAAAATGTTTTTGCATTCGCAAACGGCCGAATGTTGCGATTCGCACCGTTTGCGAATGCAAAACAGCTTGATGCATGTGGCTGTTGGTCTCTGTGGTGAAGCACACTTATCACATTGGGCAAGCTTTGTTCTATTTAATACTGCTAAAAAAGAAAATGTGGATTCTGCCTGTCACACACACTCTAATCTCAACCTCCGCGAGTTAAGGACAGAGCATTACCCTTTGACGTCAGAGATACCCATCTAGTGGCTGAATTGCACAGCGTGAAACTTGAAAATGGGGAATCAATCCCAACTTCCTGCTTAACCAAATGATGTAATACTAGGCAAATACTTTTATGTCACAAGCCTAGTTTTGTTCATAATCACATGAAATGAAAATGAAACGAAATGAGGATTTGTAAAGCACAACATGTACCCTGAGGTGTCTAGGCGCAACCTTCTGAAAAAGACTGCACGGAGCCAGTTGTGTTCCCACAGAGAAATGTGAGAACACCTTCAAAGACATGAGTTTGGGATGTGCACTGTACAAAAAACTCTGTACTTGATTTAATAGCCGATAATGATACTCCATCTACAATAAGAATTTGGACAACAATATAGAGCACACATGACAATTGAATTGCCTCTTACCCCCAGATTCATCAAAGTCATGTTTTGGGAGTCCTTAATAGCGCATTTTAAGGATTCGCTATTAAAGACTCGCAAAACGGGATGCGTGTAGAAATCGCAATATTTTTAGCGATTTCTACTGCTTCCTATTTTGCGATTCGCTAATTGTTAATCGCAAATAAGGAATGGCTTTCCCATTCATTCCTATGGGCCTAAAGGCCCATAGGAATGAATGGGTAGTCATTTCTTATTTGCGATTAGCAATTAGCGAATCGCAAATAAGGAAGCAATTTCAAGGGTGCCAGGGTGTCCAAAGGACACCCTGTTGCACCCCTGAAATGGTAATGTACACTGGTGTTGCGCACACATATGTCCCAAGGACATGTGTGTGTGTAACATACAACTTAGAAAAATGCACTAAAGTGCATTTTTCTAAGTTTTTGCTATTTACCACGTAGTTAGACTTCGCGGTAAATAGCAGCCCCAGATTGCGAATTCGCAATTTTGAAATGGTTCATGCATTGCATTTAAGGAATCTCAAATTCAGATTCCTTAAATGCAAATAATCGCAATGTAGCGATTTCTAAAAATGCGATGTTGGCATTTGGGATGATGCATCCCAAATGCAAAAAATACCGCTCGCAAAGGGCCAGATTCTCAGAATCTGGCCCTTTGCGAGCGGATTTTGGTTTGATGCATCTGGCCCTTAGTTCACTAATAGCATTGTCATCACGGGGTGGGCAGGAATGTTAGTTCAGTTTTGAAAACTGTCACTGTTAATAACTACTTCTCAACATAGAGATATAATCTGATGTCCTAAAATGAAACATTTTTTTAATCTTGAAGACATCGCATAATATATTCTGTTTGTTGCATGATTTACATGCCAAATATTTTCAAGGCTCTGCTTGTGCACAGACTCTTGCTGGAGTCGACCCTTGATTCTGCTCTAGCTCGGCTCTCCCACCTCTTGTGGTGCACTATGCACATGCCTCTCTGAGCATAGGTTTAAGCTGGCCTCTGTGTCCAAATTCTAGAGCCTTGTGGAGGAAGAGGCGGTGGATGGGTAGCAACAGGCCCTAGGTCAGATTGGATCCTATCATCCAGGCCTCTCTCAAATCTCCTCCAGAGCTTGGCTATAACTATCAAATAGGGTTGGCTTTTTTTTTTACCAGCCTGGACAATATTTGTAAACCCAGGCAGGTAAAAAAAAATGGAAAAGCATTGAAATTCTGCTTTTTTTCCTAATACTCAAATTTAGAACAGCCTACATACACATGAAGATATCAGTTAAAAAAAATTTACGATCCGACTAAAGCGTTTCAGAATGACTATGAGAGCAAACAGAAGGATAATTAATTGGCATGTTGCAAAAGAATCCTGACAATTTTACACAAACTCTTTTTCATTTACTAGCTGCTGGCTGATCCAGAATAGCAGACTGTATACAAATGAGGACATCTTTTTCTTATAAAAGTGGAAACCGTTCTCGTGAAGAGAGCAGTTTTCCAACAAAAATCAGATTTTCCTTACAAATTTTCAAAAATAACATAAATCATGAACTTAGTGTTTGGTTCATTAGGCAGTGAGAATTATCTACCTCCGTTTCTAGACCCCACAAATATCACTCACAAGTGTGTGTGTAATATGTGTGATAATCCACACAGAAACCAAAGATTGAATGAACATAAACAGTGTACTGCAA
>NC_136068.1:127194106-127346106 GCF_964261635.1 Lissotriton helveticus | reverse complement strand
GTACCATGATACTGACTGGCTTCGAGGAGGTGGTTTTTAGTGCTCTCACTCCATTCCGTTTAGCAAGCAATGCATTCAGATAAGCACTCAACTAATTCCGCTGGCTCGCCCTGTCCACTAAACAAAACCTTTCAACCAAACAATGTGTTCTTTTAAACCTGAGCTCGACCCTCTGCCTTGTCAAAATGATGTCACCTTGCAAAAATGTCCAGGGCCTCATTTATGAGGCCGTGCGTGAGTTTTGCGCTTCCGATGCGTCACTTTTTGTGACGCACCTGCGGCGTAAAACATGCGTCGTGTTGCGCACTATTTACAAAGTGACGCATCTAAGCAGATGCGTCACTTTGTAAACCCCTGCGCTACATTTTACCAGTGTCAGGTATAATGTATGCAAAGGGGGCGTTCTATGAGATTTCACTGCGTCACTTTTAGGACGCTGGTGCGTCATAATCTTGCGCCTGCCTCACAGCAGGCGTAAGACTGACGCAAGCCCTTTCACATGGGGCTTTCCCCATGTGAAAGGACGCATTGCTGGAGTTGCGTCACTTTTGTGACACACCCCAGCAATGCGTGACTTTTGTGCTTACAGATACGTCAGAAATACTGACGTATCTGTAACTCCTTGCGACATGATGCGTCATATTATAAATATGACGCATCAATCATGTCGCAGGGAGAGCGCAGTGAAAAGTGACGCATCGCTGTTTTCACGCAGCGATGCATCACTTTTCATAAATAAGGCCCCCAGGGCCTCATTTATGAGGGCATGCGTCACTTTTTCGCCGCCGGTGCGTCACTTTTTGTGACGCACCAGCAGCGTAAATAATGTGCCTTGTTGCACCATATTTACAAAGTGACGCATCTAGGTAGATGCATCACTTTGTAAACCCCTGCGCCACATTATACCTGCGCCAGGTATAATGTATGCAGGGGTGGCGTTCTGACGCAAGAAAGGGTCATAGAAGTGACGCAGTGAAATCTATAAGATTTCACTGCGCCACTTCTAGGACACAAATGCGTCAATTTCTTACGCCTGCCTCACAGCAGGCGTAAGACTGACGCAAGCCCTTTCACATGGGGCTTGCCCCATGTGAAAGGACACATTGCTGGAGTTGCGTCACTTTTGTGACACACTCCAGCAATGCGTCACTTTTGCGCAATACAGATACATCAGAAATACTGACGTATCTGTAACTCCTTGCGCCATGATGCGTCATACTGTTAATATGACGCATCATTGGTGTCGCAAGGAGGGCGCAGTGAAAAGTGACGCATCGCTGTTTTCACACAGCGATGCGTCACTTTTCATAAATGAGGCCCCCAGTGTTTAGTAAATCCTGCTGCTCAGCAAAACCATTATTCATTCAGGGTGAAGGTAAAGTGCTTATATGTAAACAGTGGGCAAAATTGAATAAGATTTGATGCAATGCAGGACAGCAATCAAAGTTGCTGTGCTGAGGTTAATCAAAGGGAGACAGTGGAACAGCACCATATTTACTAAGATGTGAGGATGTTTCTCTCTCGCTCTCTGTACATTACAGCACACATGCAAACTTTCAAAAAAATTGAAACAGGAAACTTTTTCTCATATGCCTGCCTCGAGAAGGCTTACTTTTTTATGCAAATCTCTGTCTACTTTTTTTAAGAAGTTAGGATGCGAGTCAAAAACCTAGGTGGTTGCATTGGAATGCCCATGTACCACCCGGGGTACGTCCCCTTGAGGCAAAGTAGCGCATAGCCTTTATGTGCGAAATTTTGGGGCTACTTCCCAGCGCAAAACATGTAAGTGCTGAAAAGTTAATGCAAAAATCAGCTCAACATCACTTTTGTGACACAAACCCAGTGCAAAGTGTTGCAAATTTGGCCCATAGTACTTTAGCAGTTTCCCTTATGGAAAAGCCTAACATTTAATACATTACATTTACTCTGTGGTAAATTCCCTGCATGCTATATGAAGTAATTTGCTTTTCATACTAGAGACTGGAATTTGAACTGCAGCCAGACCTGTAACACCCTCAGGGTGAATGCTAAACTTATGTCCTACGTGGGCTGAGTTATCAGACAAGATTATTCTGTATATCGCTATCCTTTCCCTTTACATGGGTAACCTGCTGTATGTAATGATTTGATTTAGGGGGTAACCTCCTATTAGTATCGATTTCCTGCAGGGTGGATTTGTAAATTACTGCCTGACTATGGTTAGTGGAAGCTAGGACAAGGCTGCAGCGCGTCACTACCTTGATATAAGTGAGACCATCAGCCCCTGTCCAGGTCAGGCATTTATATCCACTTCCTTGTAGCATCTGAGTATGAGAAGTAAGTAATTGACTCACACACCTCCAAAGGGAGAAAAACAAGTATGATTGTCCATTAAAAGAAAACTGTCAAGCTGCATTTCTATTCCTGTTTCCTGAAATATTTGAATTGGGCATGGAGTGCACTTTAAAAAAATTGTGCATCGGATTCCCGTGTTACTAATGGTGGCAGAAAGGATATAGTAAAGCATGCGAATTCACCAAAACACAAAAATTGTGAACTGTGACAGACTCAGACCAGAAAATAAACAGGTTGGTTTGGAGGATGTGCAGCAGAGGATATTAATGAAAAAGTGATAAAAGCTGATGTTCTGTCTGTTGGCATAGACTGTCGCTGATCTCGCAGTTTCTCTTTTTAAATTAATGTTTCCTGATTCAAAAAAAGCTGCAAAATTCTCCTATGCCAGGACCAAAATAATAATTCATATTTGTAAAGCACAGACATATCACCCCGTAAGGGTTTCAAAGCGCCGGGGAGATTAAGTGAGCTATTGCCCAGAGTCACGAGTCACATGATGCTGAGCTGCCGCCGGTGATCGAACCGTGAGCCCTGTGCTCAAGAGTCAGCAGCTCAAGCCCCTGCACCACACCTCTCTCTAACCAAAAGCCAGTCACATAGTCAATTAAGCTATTGCCCTGTACAGTATTGATGAGGTGAAGGGTGCCCTGGAGAACAAAAGTGGTGGCCTAGCAACTGATGGAAGTAATGATGAAAATTATAAATATCTTCTTATTATAGTGCGCCATGAAGATACAAACACAGGGCGTATAGTTACATCATTGCTTCAAACGCTTGTTGCAGGAGATGCCGAGACCTTATTTGACACATGCAACCGTGTTATCAGAGGAAAACATACTAGTTGGATTAACTGTGCAACATATTCCTCTGATAACCAAATTTGATGAATGGTAATCACATACAGTCTACTCCAGGAAAAATTTAGTGATCAAAAATGCAACTTGTAAAGCTTTTCAAAAACCCAAAGACAGAATTTTGTTTCATGTTTGTTCAGGCTGTGCTTCTAACCATTGTTTATTTCAAAAAATGAATTCAAAGTAAGGGCCCAGTGATGCATGTTCTCCACTCTTCAGCAATGAATATTTTCCACCATTCGATGCTCAACTTTATAAAACCTCAAGTTATAGCTACAGCTGCAGATTTGCTACAAGTTGATTTTGGAAATCCAGAAAATCACTTGCCACTAAATGAAAATTATATTGGACCAATGACCAAACAGTGGCCGGGAAAGAGGAACTTCTGGGTTCAGTGGAGTTCAACAAATTCCTAAATGTACCAAATTATTTTGTATTTTTATTTCTAGATGAAGGCTGTGAAATACATAATAAAAGTAAATACCTGCATTAACATATCACATTCCTCACATTCTTGAACTCCAATAGCAGATTAAAAGCTTCATAAAAAAAAACATTTCCAGATGTGGTTGAGGAAGATGAGTTAGAAAGTCTTCAATAACAATTGTGTCAATATCAGGGCAAGGCAGACAATTATATACCAACAGGTGAAAGAATTGATGAGGTTTGAGATAGTCTTTAAAATGGGCTCCTAAACTGCCTTTATTTTCAAGCTTTACAAAAACTGGCAAAGCTTCTTTTACTATCGCCGCAGAGCCATGCCTATTGTGAATGCCGTTGTAGTAGTTAGAATAATCTGCTCAGATTCAAGCCTCAACCTAGGCAAGGACATAAAAAATGGACATGCATCTACCGCTGTGTAATCTGCACTGACAGGAACAAGAATCACCTTAGTTGGAGTCCGCGGTTCAAGTCTTAAAAAGTTGCTTGCTATCAGTGGCAGCCACTAAAACCTCTCTTGCAGCCGGCAAAAAAACCAAGTACAGAGCCCTCGCTAGTACTTCCTACAACTCTATCCAAATAGCTTGTCTACAGAAGTGTATATTACGTAAAATGTTGTCTCGGTGATATGATACACTGATGAATATCTCTCTATACAGCAATGTAAGACCCTGTAACACATTGTTGCTTGAATATATACATTTTTGAAATCTCAATAAAATGGTATTATAAAATAAAAATAGTTAAATCGTGTTCTTATTATGATGACAGGGGAAGACACAGAGCCAGACATGTTGGTACGTATTCTTTATTATAGAGATGCCTCTCTATCACATTTGCCTTTTCACTTTAGGGGGAGCTTGTCTCTACCATGCTTTGTCCAACCTGCACTGGAATTCCCTTTGTTCCCCTTGCTTCCAAACGTTCCCCATCCCCACAAAGAAAGTGTTGATCATTGGCCTGACTGTGGACATGCCACTGCACCATGATGGCTTCTAACAGTTCATATTCCTTAATGTCATAAAAGTTGAACAGAGACATAAAGAACCTATCTGGTTTGTAAGAAGCAAAGTGTCTCTGATGTAATTTGTTCTCCTAATTTCATCTTTATGACAAGCTCATCTTCACCACTGCTCATTTTTGTCACCAGCTTACTTCCCAGGTGTATGTACTAAACAGTACATTTTGTGCTACCTGATTTTCACAAAACTTGAATGTGAAGAAACAAAAATACTACTGTACTGCAGGAACAAGAGTATCTGCCTTGATTTCCTCTCCCAAACTCAACTTTGTTACCATCTCACCTTCCAGGTGAACAGATTTACACCTCTGTGCTACCAGAGTGTCGCAAATATTGACTTCGATTACACAAGCACAACGAGTGGATTATGTGGGTAAGAGTGATTTTATGCTATCTGCATTACTCCCTATACGTGTCACTATCTCTTCATTGAGGTGTATTGGCTAGTATAATTTGGCCAATTAGATTCACTTGTCATACATTTATGGCATTAATACTAATGCCCTACTTCCTAGAAGTGAGCATACTACATTCTACTTACAGGTGTGCATAGAACCTATATGTATGAAACACAATATATTTCTTGAATATGGTAAAAAAATATCTCTCCTAGTTACCACCCAACCTCTTTTGCATTATTCAGGCCTTTGCATCCACACACATTTCTCCCTTTTACAGAAGTTAAAATGTTGGCATGCATGATATTGTCACAAATCCAGCATGAGAAAGATTTATATTGTATTGTATTGTAATTGCATTTATATAGCGCTTACTACCCCTGACGAGGCGTCGAATCGCTTTTTCGGCGAGTAGCACGCTACTCCGGGACCCATAGAGTATTAGTGTTGAATTAATATAGTGAAACATGCAAATACAGTTGCAATATGGTCTGAAGACAGGTGGTGTTCCACAACCAAGATGTTGTGACCTAAATATAGAGCACATGGTAAATAGAGTTATGTTTTTTCTTTAGACTGCATTCATAGCTAATTCAGTGAGCAGATGCAGAGGATTCAACCTGGAATTGGTCCAATAAGCTAGAAGGAACTAAGAAAGCGGCAACATACTGAGCTAGTGTAGATTATTCTAGGAAGTAGAGGATGTCCTGATTCTTGTTGAAAGCCTGTAAAAAGAAAGAAGGTGATTACATATACCAGTGGAGAGGCTAAACGACAGGATTTGGACCCAGAGAATGTAAAAGCGAAAAGATACTGTATGTCAAGGTGTATCCGGGTGGAGAAGAAAGATGAACCTGGTAGACAGACTTAGTTGTGCGTACTGCATGCTCATGGACAATTCCTTGCCAGCACTTCAGAAAAGGACATTAGAACATAAAGCAGGAGTAGAATATGGGTGAGGTGAGGGGTTAATGGTGTACCTTCCCACACACCACAAAAAAAGAAAGGAAAGAAAAAAGGATGGGGCCCGAGGAACCCCTATACAACAGTGTGGAAGCCATGGAATACATTTCAGATCATGGCCTGCCCCCAAAAACAACAGACATCATCCTTTCCAAAAAGAGAAAACCAGTTCAACAGAATACAAATAAGATATGGGAGTGGGGAGGTTGAAGGGCAAAGGAAGCAGTTGTCTCACTGCAAGAACCTCACCAATGCAAAGCATGTGTCAGGACGTTAACCACTGAGAGATATCCTTCAATCGGGGAATACAAGTCTACAAAAGTGAACCATGCGGTAGTCACCACAATGCATTAGAGAATAGTGGTGGGATTGGCTACCACAGGAAAACCTAGAAATACGAAGGCATTAACAGCACTTACATCTGGCATACATCGATAATTTTCTCTATCAGGATTATGATCGACAAACGAGGAATGCTACAAACACTAAGAGCGGGTACTACAATTCCTTGTTTTAGCAGACCAACATTGACCCGGCAGACTCCAGCCTCCTCATCGGGCGGTGAAGGGTATTGGAGAATTTGCAGATGCTTTTTTATGGGATGACCTATATTCTGACTAGTTCTGCACTTAGGGCACAACCTACATCATGAACATGTTCAGACCGTGAAATGAAAGGAGCATGCTCAAGCACATCAGACATTGATTATCAGGACAGTTAAATATCATTAGTTTCACACACCGTTATTTTGACATAAGACAAAGGGCCAGATGTATCAAGATACACTTTTGCGATTCTCAAATAGCGATTTTTAAGGAATCGCTATTTGAGAATGGCAAAATGGTATGTATGTAGAAATTGGCTATTTTTTAGCGATTTCTTAAAATTCCTTAATTGCGATTAGCAAATTGCTAATCGCAATTAAGGAATAATTTCCCATTCATTTCTATGGGCCAGGAGGCCCATAGGAATGAATGTGAAATTATTCTCAATTTGCGATTCGCAATTTGCTAATCGCAAATTGAGAATAATTTCAAGGGTGCCAAAGGACACCCTGTTGCACCCCTGAAAATAAGCATGGGTGCACATGTGGTGCACATACATGCCCTAAGGGCATGTATGTGCATCACATGGCACTTTGAAAAATGCGAAAATTGGCATTTTTCAAGAAATTCGCAAATTACCACCAACTTGAAGTTGGTGGTAATTTGCGATTCCTTAGGGACAATTAGCAAAATTTTTTTTGCTTCATACATTGCATTTAAGGAATCGCAAATTTTGCGATTCCTTAAATGCAATCACAAAATAAAGAATCGCAGATTTGCGATTCCTTATTTTGCACTGAAATTTGCTACATACATACCATTTTGCTCAAATGAGTTCGCAAGCGCCGAAATTCTGCGTCTGCGTTTGCGTTTGCGAACCTATTTGAGCTTCATACATCTGGCCCTATGTTCTTATTATCAGAGGGTACATTCAAATAGAAGCCTTCACTAATACAATAAAGTGTAGATGTTAATCTAGAGGACCCTGTATAGGAGTATTACAGGTGAGGTAGGGCTCGAGAGAACGACATGTCGTACAGCTGTAAGACCTAAATAGATTGACACGGGATCAGTCACACAGTGGCTTAGAAATGCCAACTGCAGCAATAGTTTCGCCAGAGAGAGTTAGTAAGGAGAATCCATAAATCTTCAATGCAGACCTGCTAGCATCAGTATCAATAAGAAAAGCGGCCGGCTGTCTATTAATAACACCTTGCATGTACAGCCCCTTCTGATCAGGAGGGATTAGAGTATTCAGTGAGCCTTCTGGTCCTCTTGAGCTATCCCAAAACATAGGGTGTCAATTTTGTGAAATCTGAAAAACTCAGGTTATTTGGTCTGATCTTGCCATTTCTGGGGCAGATTAGAACAATCATGTTTCCAGGGCCTAAACTTCACACAACTAAAACATGAGGAACCACCAGGTGGAGCAAAATCGCCCGTTCTCTGCCATGGCTCCATTTGGGCCTTCCTCTACTTTGGCCATCATGATAATTCTTTCTTTCCATTCTTACCAGGACCCTCTTTCTGACTATTTGTTGGGAAGACTGCCTTTGCGAATCCATTAGCTTAGATTCAGTACAATGATTTGCAACAGAGACCAAAACGGACGATGGGACCCAGGGGCTGGACGGCCTTTCATATGACTAGTGCCAAGTCATCTCTGGGCAGATTCTACAGGACCGTCCTGGTCCCTAGGCCATCCCCACTGAGGTACATAAGATGAACGGGAGTTGGACGACTCCTGGAGCTGACTATTTCTAGTGGCAGTAAGTAGGAAGACAGATCATCACTTAATATGGGAGGGTGATATATAACGTTAGGTTGGGCCTCACTCCATTGCCTACAGTGTGATCCCTGTTCTGGACTTGGCCCTCAACTAAGCTACATTAGTACATGTTGCAGCCTGGGGCTCTAGACATTTCCGACTTTTAGTGAACACTTATGGGGTTCAGGAGGAAACACCCTCTCACAGGCTCACATTCACCCACATCTCCTTTGTGCTTATTGCTTGCTATCGCCAGAATTTGTAGGAGATGAAAAGATCCCATGTATACCTCAAAGGAAATAGAAAAACATTGGAGAAGTTGACAGTGGGGCACCTTCCGCTTTGTGAATCCGTTACCACTGCCTTTGAGGTGTTGGTCACTAACGAATGGCAATTTGCAAAGCATCACAAAATCTATTTGGGGAAACTGAAATACTTTTCTAACTTGCAAAACGGATTTAGTACATAGAAAAAGAAAAGCCACTTTGTGAACAAAAACCCAGTAGTGGATTGAAAAAACAAAATGTGGACCGCGGCTCTGTGTTCATGGATATGGTCTTTTTTTAATCACACTGCTTACATTATGTAAGGTTAAAAGCAATAGACATTGAAATGGGCCCCTTCCAGACCCTGTAGTCATGTCCTTAACTTTTCAGGCAAAAGAACTCACTGATTTCTGAATAGTGAGTGTAAAAGCATTAAAGTAACCATGTTGTTCCTGCTTACATTTCACATGCTTTACTTAATCTTGCATTCCCTCCGAGTATTTGCTTTTTCCAGGTTGTTGCTACTGTTTTTAGACAGCATATTGCTCTTGTCTAGGGTGTAATTTGATTTGAGTTGCATCCAAGTGTTTATAGCGGGGCATAATTGGGCTAGTTGAAGGCAGTTCACGTTTCTCTCAGTGGGGGAGTATGGTGTTCAGTGCGGGAGAAAATGGGGCACTATGGCCAGAACTGCCGAATTTGGAACTGGGGAACCAGGTTCAGCGTTCATGACAAGTCCAACAGACCACTCTCCAGAGAGAGCACATTCCCATGCTATACCTTAGGACACAAGTCTCATTTTTTAGTAACTTTTGATCCGTTTGAGCTACAAACAATTTATTTGTTAAAACTGTCAGATTATGCAGCAGATATAGTATGTGACAAATATGGCAGAGCCATAATTATGTGGAAAACATTTGCAAACTAGGATATTTTGCCATTTATGTTTGAACTGTTCTTTTGGAAAAAGGGAGGATAAGTGCTGATGACAGAAACTGCATGGCTCGGAGACAAATGGCTTGTGATTCCACTTTTAAGCGTTTTTAGGACATTCTGTGATTGGAAACATATCCCACTTTGTGAATGTATTTTGATGTAAAAAACTCATATTAGAACATTGGAATGTTGGGAGCTCTATTGTAGACAATGGAGTGCTCCATGCTTCTAACGGCTGGTAAAGGCCAGCAGAGCAACATTCCAATGTTTTACAAAGGCCTCTCGGAGCTCGAGGGGCTTTAAATCCCCTCGAGCTTCGAGGGGCCTTTGTTTTATTTGATAGAACATTCTGCCCTCTAGTGGCAGAATGTTATAATAGCCTTATAGCCCTTCGTAGCAGGGCTATACCGGCTACTAAAGTCCCGGTCCCTTGTTAAAGTCCCTTGCCTTCGGCTCAGACTTTTAACGCGGGAGCAGGTCTTTAATAGCCGGTATAGCCCGCTACGGCGGGCTATAAGGCTATATTAAACCTTTAAATAATTATATGTATCTATTGGTGGAATTAATTAAAATAATACGCTGTAACTGGTCAGTGAAATGCCAAACAAATACAAAAAATTGGGATGTTTTGCACCTTCTGGCCACACGTCCACTCCGCCCACTGATCCAATCCTCCGGTTATTCCCACTCTCTGATTCTCCGCCCACAGTTCCCCTTTTTTTCCCCACTTCGACCACTGTAGTTACGAGGCTCAATGTAAATATACATTGTGGTGTTTAGCAGGAATCTCCTTGTGAGGGACTGGGAAAGCATGTTGGAATCTGTGATGAAACCACGATTCCCACATGTTCCGCAGAAACCAGTAATCTCCATTTGTAACCCCCAGCCCTGATGAAGGTATTTCCAGGAATGGGAAATGAAGCCATTGGCCCCCATCTAGGGCCTCATTATGATTGCGGTGAATCCGCATACTCCGGGCCGGCGGAAGCCACCGCCGGCCCGGAGTATGCAGATTCACCGCAGCAGCCACATAGAGCACACACACCCAGATTAGGATGGCAGTGGGATTGCGGTTGGACCAGCGGCGGACGGCAGGTCCGTCCGCCGCTGATCCGCGGGGTGGGGAGGGCTATTTGGTGACGGTGTCTGCAAGACACCGTCAGCCAAATTAGGATTTGCACAGAGACATGCTTTTCCGCGGCGGCTTTTCCGCTGTGGAAAAGCATGTGGACTTTCGCTTTTGGGGGCCCGTTGCGGGCTTGTCGGGGGTGGGGGGTGCACATGGGGGGTACCAATGGTACCCCCCAACATTTACATGCACAAAGCAGCAGGCACCGCGCGGTGCCTGCCGCTTTGTGCATGTAAATGTAATACATGCATTTTTAACATTGCGGTGCGTGCTGCTTGAAGCAGCACCCGCCGCAATGTTATTAATACAGGATGTGACCGCCAGGGTGGCGGTCACATCGTAATTTGCACGGAGGGACCGCCGCTGCCCCTGCGGGCGGTCCCTCCACCTCTGGGGTGGCGGACGGACGCAGGTCCGTCCGCCATCCTAATCTGCCCCTAAGAGTGGTTCTTTAATTCCGGTGGGTCTGATAATAAATTTTAGTCTTTTACGTGGTAATTTTGGCCGCTGTGCAGTTGAAATTTGTGTGAAACCAGGGGAAAAACATGCATGCGGCAGATTGTGATGAAACGCCAATTTCCACCTTTTATTCCAAAACCTTGTAATCTGTGTTATTTCTCTACACCCAGAAATACCAGGAGTCCGAGCAACTGATTACAAGGTGGGTAAATTTAGACAGATATTCCAGGAAACTCGTTATGAGGCGCTTTATGATGTCTCAAAGTTCGGTCAAAACACTGCAGTTTTGTCAAATTAACCGTAAATGTGGAATGGGCGCCGCTGAGTCAGCCTCAGAACAGTTACTAGGAAAGTTTACTCAGAAAGAGTGCTAATAACTGACCTTTTATAACCCAATAAATCATAAACGTTTCCAGAGCTGTAGGTCTGACTATTATCCTACTGAAAGCAACTCATTCGACCTTGGAAGAAAGAAAGACTGGTCACATTCATATGTTCAATAGACAGCATGGGCCTCTTACAAAACTGCATACTGTTGTAGTGCAGTACTACAGTATTGTTACTTACTACAAAGTGCAAATTACAAACCTATGAGTATACATCTCCACCTTCACCTCTCCTATCTTTCCTAGGAGAAGAGCCTCACACATACATAGTGGTAAATGGGGAGGGACAGGGGAGAGAGGCTTGAAAAAGGGGAACATTTACTACTACATGGGAGGGTTTAGAGAGTAGTAAGGAGGAGACTTAGGGAGGGTTGTGTATTTAACTAATTTAATCATATTGAACTAAAAATAATTTTATAACTGATTTAAAATATCGTACATAAAGTACAATGTTTGTATTTACTGCTTTTATTTTCATAATTACAAAATGTTATGTATAGAACTCATTTAAATGAATGTAAGTATTTAAAAAAGATAAGGATATCTGTATCATTAAAATGTATTATAAAATAATATGTACATGTATTTATATATAATTTCTTCTCATTAAATTAGATGTATCTATTTAAAAAAAAAAAGTCAAAATAAATGTATTTATTTCAACACTATTTGCTATTGTGTTCTATTTGACGCCGTGCCACAATTATTTTTTATGGGTGTGTGTTGCAGGGCCAGTGATTGGCCAGGTATGGTACTGGACTACATCTACCATTATTTTGGGTCCTTTTGGCTATGGTAACTTTTTTTTTTTTTTGAAACTTTGTTTATTGAAGGTTTTTAAACAAGACAGTACATACAGAGCGACATTACAGCGGCCGGAGTCTGTGGTTTACAAAGCAACATCAAAATGGGGTCAGGAATCGCAGCATAGCGAGTTACCCTTAAACGGCTTGGACGACAACAATGCAATAATAAGCAGGTCATACATCAGAAACAGGAGCAGATCAACGGCAATCAAGCACAGGGAGCAATCGTTGGGGTTATACACAACACATCAGGGGTTAAAAAGAAAATAAAAGCAACAAATAAAGAAAGAGAAATACCATAGGAGAAACATAATAGTAAAAGCAACATTACATCATGTAGGTGGTAGGAGTGCATCACAGCATACAGATTCAATGGACAATGCAGTAGACACTATAGTGGAGGCAAAGCATAAGATCGAGTGACTGAGGTACCTTACGCTAGGCTACCAGCACCATCACCAGTGGGACCTCCCGGTAGTGTTTCATCACAAGCATTCCGGGCTAGAAGATAGGTCACCAGGGGCTGCCATATGTCTCTCGGTCTACTGGGTACTGGAAGTAGGTCATTAAATGTCGTGTGCTGCTCCTGACTGTATATCATATCAGCAATCCATTCTTTGAACTTGGGAGCCCTGCCACGTCCCCATCTGCATGCTACGCGCCTCTTCGCCAGTAGGAGCGCAGTGTCCACAAATTTTCTGTGTGTTGAGGGAATATGTGGTGTGTGCCCCAACAGCATGAGCAGGGGGTCAGGTTGTATGGATGACCCAATCATGGATTCAAGAGCGGCATGTACTTGCTGCCAGTAGGCCTGTAAGGGGGGGCATTCCCAAGCTAGGTGCAAGAAGTCTGCATGTTCTGCGCGGCAGCGGTCACAGCAATCAGTGTCAGCTAAGTGAAACCTAAATTTTTTTACAGGGGTATAGTACAAGCGCTGTAAGTATTTGTAGTGAATTAATTTGAGCCTACTGCTCGCCGATATACGAGCCGTAAGAGTACAACAGTATACCCATTGGTCCTCAGTAATGTCGATTGCCAGCTCTGAAGCCCATCGCGTTCTCGCAGGTGCCATAGGCTGCGGGCTATCCGCGCGGATATGGCGGTACATTCCCGAGACCAGGTGCGAACCATCGCTCGAGGTTAGCAGGAAATGAAGTGGAGGCGAGACAACAGGCTCCGCAGGATAGTCAGGGAGTATTGCCCGCATGCCCTGGCGGAGTCGCAAATAATAAAACACCTCAAGAGGGGTGCGTGCATGTTCCTTGAAGAATGCATCAGCGGATTTAAATCGGCCCCCAGTAAACATGTCCCCCCAGCACACGACCTTCAGGGTCCCACAGAGGCGCTGAAAGCCTTTCTCCTGCAGGAGTGCGAGTTCGGGATGATATGTGAGTGGCAGCAAGGGAGAGTATAAAAGTTCACAACGCAGTCTCTGAGCCAGTCGTCGCCAAGCATCAACAGTGCATGTGACCGATGTGTGGGGCGTCGTAATGGCGGAGGGCTGACAGTGCAGCAGACCTCGCAATGGCAGGGGAGCGGCAATCCAATCCTCAACCGCCAGCTGAGGTAGAAAGGGAGTAGGGCGAAGCCAGTGGTACGCATAATGTGCCTGTGCACAAAGATAATAGGCCTCGAAGTCTGGGAGGTCAAACCCCCCTTTATCATGCGGCAGGATCAACAGGGACCATTTAAGTCGCGGGCCCTTGCCACCCCAGAAGAGTCGACACAGCTCTGATCGTAGTGTCTTGAAAAAATAGGCCCCCGGGTAAAAGGGAATATTTAGAAAAAGATAGAGGAAGCGTGGGAGCACCACCATTTTGATCAGGGAAGCTCTGCCTGCCATGGAGATGGGTAGGGTGATCCAGCGGTCAACCAGGGTAGTGAGTTTGGTCATAGCCACCCCATAATTAGAGCGAAGAATCTCATCCCTGTCTCGCGATATCTGTACGCCCAGATATTTAAGATCAGAACTGCATCGCTCCAGGGGGTAATCCAGGGGAAAGTCTGGTACAGCAGCCGTGAGCGGAAAAAATTGGGATTTCGTCCAGTTGATCTGAACCCCCGACAAACGGCCAAAAACCACGAATTCCCTGAGTAGAGGGTTCAGATTATGCACTGGGTCTTTAACAAACAAGGTCATGTCGTCCGCATACAGGGAGACATCAATTTGGCGCTGGAGGCAGCGAAACGCTCCCTCACCATGGAGTTGGCGGATCCGGCAAGCCAGGGGTTCGACAGCGATTGCAAATAATAAGGGGGATAAAGGGCATCCTTGCCGCGTGCCTCTGGAGATATCGAGCGACGCGGAGAGATGGCCATTGATCAGCACCCTGGCAGTAGGCCGGGTATATAACAAACGCACCCAGGAGATAAAGATGGGGGGGAATCCCATGCGGGTCAGAACAGCAAACAAATAAGGCCACTCGACGGAGTCAAACGCTTTTGAAGCGTCCAAAAAAATCGCTGCAACAGGGAGGTCAGGATGAATTGTATGTAGTAGGGAAAAAAGGGTGCGAAGATTATGCGAAGTGGAGCGGCCAGGGACAAAGCCAGACTGGTCGGGTAGTATTATCCGAGTCATAAGGAGAGATAACCTAGTGGCTAGTACTTTTGCCAGGATTTTAACGTCGCAATTCAAGAGCGACAAGGGGCGATACGAGTCACAGGATGTGGGAGCTTTACCAGGTTTCAACAACGAGGTGATGACCACCTCGCGCATGGACCCCGGGAGAACACCGTCCTCGAAGGACTCTGTGAAGACCTCCCTGAGGACCGGAGCCATGATATCCACATAAGTTTTGTAGAATTCCGCGGGAAGACCGTCCAGGCCAGGTGCCTTCCCATTACGCAGTGACATGATGGCATCCCTTATTTCCTCCAATTCGAAAGGGGCAGCAAGGAATCGCCTGTCGACGTCGCTTAACCAGCATAAGGCTATGTCACGGAAAAAATCGTCGTACTGGACTTCAGGGGTGGTGACTGTGGTATATAGGGTGCGATAGTGGGATACAAAGGCATCCAGCAAGTCGTCCGAGTCCCTGACAGTATGCCCTTGGCCATTGACTACTTCAACGATAGTATTGCCCCCTCGCGATGGGCCCGTCAACATGGCTAATGCCTTGCCGGGCCTATCGCCCTCACAATATTTCCTCGCCTGCCAATGTTTATTTCGGAACCTGGTCTCCCTGGTCGCCTCCTCCTCATAGTGTGTGAGCTTGTCCCTGAACTCAGCGTGTGCAGCAGTGTGGTCGCCCTCCACCATTCTCGCCTCCAACGCCCTCAACTCATCTTCAAGCCTCCGAATCGTGCGCTGTATGTCACGCAACACCCCAAAGCTCTTAGACATGCAGTGACCCCTAATCGTGACCTTGAACGCCTCCCAGATAGTCTCGATGGAGGCAACAGAGCCCTTGTTTCGGGGGAAGAAGGCAGCGATCTCATCCCCCAGTTCAATTCGAAAAACTTCATCCAGCAGAGCCGTAGGTTGCAGTCGCCAACGCATCCGAGGGTAATCCCATCCCGGCAGTAAAACAGACAGCAGCACAGGGCTGTGATCCGAATAAGTGCGCGGGAGGTGGGTCACCGCGTTCACCCCAGGCATGGTCACACAGGTCAGAAAAAAGTAATCAAGGCGTGCCCAGGTACCAGTCTGTGACGTGAAGTGTGTGCCCTCCCTACGACCAGGGTGTAGCTGTCGCCAGGCATCTAGTAGACCGCCTTCCGAGAGCACCTCCTCCAATGCCTCACGTGATCTGGGTTTGTAAATTGTCGCACCATCAGCCCTATCTAAGTGTGGCGCCAGCGCTATGTTGAAATCTCCTCCCCATAGGATGTGACGGGATCCAACATCTATGATCTTACCCCACAGTATCGTGAAGAAACTAGGCTCATCAACATTCGGGGCATAGCAGTTAACCAACGTGACTGTGTCGCGGCCCATTCGCCCCCAGAGTATTACATAGCGGCCCTCCTTGTCCGCCAGTTCCCCACACACCTGAAAGGGGACATTACGTTTAACCAGGATGACAACCCCTCTAGCATATGAGGAGTAGGACGAGAATGAACGGGCAGCAGCCCATTTACAACCAAATGTAGAACGCCCCTGTGGGGCTAAGTGCGTTTCCTGCAACATAGCAATCTGTACCTGTTTGCGATCTAAATATGCAATTACATTTCTACATTTTTTAGCATCATTGAGCCCCCGGACGTTCCAAGACAAACAGTGCAAAGGTATGGTAATCCCAGAGTTAGCCATTATCCAGACAGGGAAGAACTAAAACACTGCGCCATCTCAGACTCCCAAAATGCAACATCCTATATACAAAAGCACAGAGCACCGGTAACTGCCGCCCATATGTCGCCCACAACAAACCAACCATCCCCGAACCAACCCCCACCCCACCACCCACCACTGCATCCCAATCATGCCAGTAGCCATTCCAATCCATGCCCTCCCACCGCCCACTCCCCAGAAATTCCCACAACTTGGATAGAACAGCGGGGTACTCCCGTAGGGGGAACATCAGCATAGGCACACAGCCGCCCCCATACCCAAACGCCTCACAATCGAAACCGTCCATGGAAGAGGCTGGGACTGTGGGGGCAGTTCCTACAAATCTGTAACCGTCTGGGGTCTCAGTCATTTCCAGCCCACTGGACCCATACCTGCACCAAAGTCTGCAACAGTGTGAAGTCAATGAACGGAGGGCAGGTAGAAGACAGATACTTATGGGGATGGCGGAGTCCGTCAATCTTCATTAACTGCCGGAGGCATGTCCTCTTCGGGTATCTCACGATCCTCTCGCCGCTCCCTCTGCGTTCTGAGATGATGTTTCAGGAAGTCTTCAGCCTTATGTGGATCCGTGAAGAAGCGTTGTTTACCCTGGTGCGTCACCCTTAGCCTGGCCGGATATAGCAGAGCATAGTCTATCTGAGCCTCTCTCAATTTTTTCTTGACTGCCAAAAATTTCCGTCTTTCCTCCTGCACGATAGGGGTAAAGTCAGGATAGAGGGAGAAAGCGACTCCATTGTAGTGCAGGGTGCGTTTGGATCTGGCAGCCCTCAAGGCAACATCCCGATCACGGTAGTTTAGCAGTCGGGCTATGATAGGCCTGGGCGGGAGTCCAGGCTGCGGCACAGGAGCTAGGGATCTGTGCGCCCTCTCCACAATGAACTGAGAGGAGAAGGCATCTTCCCCTATGGATGCCCGGAGGAGGGACTCGATGTAAAGTTCCATTCTACCAGTAGCCGTGGATTCCGGAATGCCCGTGACGCGGATGTTGTTGCGTCTGCTACGGGCTTCCAAATCCTCATTCTTGGCCGCTATAACCCTAAGCAGGCTATCCATTCGAGCAAGTTGGGAGGTGTGAGCGGCAGTGAGGTCATCGGTGTCCGATATACGTTGCTCTGTTGCAGCTATTCTCTCCTCATGTTTGTCAACCTTGTGAACTAGTGCGTCCAGCCTAGACGAAATACCGTCCACCTTCTCCACCACAGTGGCAAATCCTTGGCGCATTTCCTGGAACAGGCCTCGGAGATCAGACGCGTTCGTGGGAGAAGACGCGGCAGCAGAGCCCGCGCCGCTAGGCCCAGGGTCCCCTCCGGTCGCCTTTGAGTTCTTCTTGGCGCTCTCAAAGCTGAGCTTCGCTTGTCGGTGCTCCTGGCGCACCATCGTGCCCTTGCGCAGCTCGTGAGCCACCGGTGCGGGGTCCGACAAAGCAAGCACTGGCCACCCCTTGGGCAGAGAGAGCGGTGAGGGTCGTCCCCGGTGGCCCCCGCAGCAGGCGGTGTGGTATGGTTGGGGGAAGGGGAACCACTAGTCACGCAGCGCTCACACGACCCTCACGGGCTGGAAACTCGCAGGTCAGCATATGCACCTCCAGGGCCCCTCGGTGACCGCACACGCAGCGCAGAGAGTCAGCCGGCCAAACTGAACAGGATGAAGGGGCAGATGAGGCCGCAGCGCCAGCCGGCCTCCGCCGAACCGCGACAGAGGTAGGTTAGGCCGTCCACTGAAGAGGCGTCTACATGCAGCAATCAAGCAAACCAGATATCATCAGCCGCAGCCGAGCACTGCCCAGGATGTCCAAGATGCGGACCGTTACTCACTGCGTGGGTCCGGACACCAACAGTATGCGGGCAGCTCCGCCGGCGAAGGTCTCCTCCGCGCTCCCATGCACGGCCGCGGCCATTAACAAATGGTCTTCCTCCGCCGCCAGTCGCGGCGCCACTGGTATTGCAGCCAGCACCCTCTGCCAGTCCAAAAGCAGAAGGGTGTGAGCAGCTCCGCAAGGATGTCCGCCGCAGTCGGGGGCCGTGCAGCGTAGCCCCGTTCTGTCAACCAGGGCGCATCGGGTTTCAGCCTCGCCTGGGGCCCTGCACCTCGTGGTCAACCCCGGCCTCGCGTGAGCGCCGGAGGCCGATGTCCGCACCCCGGCGTGATCCGGGAGTGCACCGGTGAAAGTTCCGGAGAGGATAAAGCAGCGGGGGTGACTCACAGCGGGCCCAGAGTCGGACCGAGTGTAGATGAGGCTGGTGGGTATCGGTTCCGCTATTGCAGGGCCAGAGAGGCCGCCAGACAGCAAGGATTCCTACAGGATCAGTAGCGTAGGAGACGGGAGCCGCTCACTCAAGCGGCCATTCCGTTTGCGCGCCAAGCCACGCTGGCTATGGTAACTTTACATTGGCAAGCCTGTTTCAGTGGGTGGAGATATGTAAGTCTACATTTTAGAAAATGTACACACAGAAATGGTGACTAGTCAAAAGTAGTATATTTACTACTAAATGTAAGAGTAAATTTACACATGTAGATTTACTCACATGTATACTTACCATTGTGTATAGGTCCCATGTTATATTATTATCGGATGACATTACAACGCTGTTTTTACAACGCATGCCTTTACAACGCATAGTGCTTTGGGGCGCTGGATAGTGAATAGTTTAATTTACTATTCCAACTCAAGTCCCCGTGGGTAGTAGGGAAGGTGTTGGATAGTAAATTAAACCTATTCCCTATCCTAGAGCGCCCCCCCAGCGCAATGCGTTGTAATGGTTTGCGTTGTAAAAGTTGCATCGTAAAGGCACTGCGTGGTAAAAGTTGCGTAAGCGTTGTAAAGGATGTTTCCCATTATTATCTAAAAGAATAATGCTGTTTATCTATATATTCGATTGGGCTGTTGCTAACTATTGATGCCCACATTTTAAACATTTGTAACTGTTCCGCAGCCAGGGTGCTTACAGAAGATGGTTGTTTGTGGGAGGACAAATGGGGAAGTAAAACAGCTTCCACTACTATCTCAATGCCCTCTAGTGGCTTCTTCTGACCCACTGGAGCAGACTAGGGACACCTGGATGACAGTGGGAGAAGCATGGGACAGATGGACAGAGTGAGGAGCGTAGGGTCCATGGACCATGTGAATAGAATGGTTCACAGAGAGAGACCGCATGAGGAGCCTTGAGCCCATGGCAGAGTGTGTGAATAGTTTGGTGCACATGTAGACACCCTGCAAATAGCTTGGTGCTCATGGACAGACAGAGAATACAGAAAGAAAATGTTAGGAAGTTTGGGAGGTGGATCAGTGTAAGTAGCATGGTTCATATAGAGAGACTGTTTGAGGAGACTTGTGCACAGGGGCAGGGAGAGTAAATAACTTGGAACATTCAGACATAAAGTGTTAATAACATTTGCAGTATGAAGCGCATGGGCAAGCGTGGTGCCTTGTGGTAACCACACGAAGTGAAGAGTTTGTAGATATGGATGGACAGTGAAAAATTAGGGGCAAAGGAGAGACATTTTAAGAGCTTTGGTGAACATGGGCAAAGTAAAGTACATAGGGCACAAATACAGACAGAAGTTAGGCAGCAAGGAGAGACATTGTGATGGGCATGGAGCACAAGGGGCCACCTTGGGAGGAGCTGACACACAGACAGACTGAGGGACTTACTACACACTAGTGGAGAAGGACAGTCTCAGGAGCTTGGAGCGTATGGAAAGTGGGAGGCACATCGGGTGCATGAACACTTCAAGGAGCTCGAGGCACGTAAAGTGACTGTATGAGATGCCTGGAGCGACATGGACAGATGGTGAAAAACTGAAGGACAAAGAAAATTGAAGGATCATGAAGCATATGCAAAAAGAATGAGGCGAGTGCATATGAACAGAGATTGGGAAGAATTGGGCACATGAAAAGACCATGAGAAGAGCCAAGTGGCCATGGACAGATGGAAGGGAGGCACGTGGGGCACATGGACAAACTTGAAAGTTAGAGTTTAAGAACAGACTGTGTAGTAAGGACCATGCGACACATGGGCAGACATTGTGCAAATTAAATCCAGAGAAACCAAAAATAGATCTGGCCAGAAAGAGATATGGTATCAACATGGATGTGGACCATGGTCTGAGTTATTGGTTTGGGGCATATCAAGTGTGCGGTCTGCAGAGCTTAGAGGATGCAGAGAGACTGAGTGAGGAGCTTGGAGTGTGTGGATCTGCACTGTGATGAGAAATGGGTATAGGGGCATATAGCAGGAAGAATAGAAGCAGAGGGGCACAGGGACAAACAGCCTGAGGAGCCTAGGACATGTGAGATGACAGTGTAATGAGTTCAAACCAATGGACAGAGATCATTTTTGGGGGAATGGTCTGACAAAGAGGACACAGATGGCGTAGGATGGGGTTGTACAGTGCAGTAAATTGGACATGGACCTGCGGCTAGAGTAGATTAGGTCTCCACGGCTGTTGTGTGCAGCTGATATGCTCAGTCAATCAATCAATCAATCACGGCATTTATAAAGCGCACTACTCACCCAAAGGGTCTCAAGGCGCTAGGGAGGGGGGGTCCGCTACTGCTCGAACAGCCAGGTCTGGAGTTGCTTCCTGAAGGCGAGGTGGTCCTGGGTCCGGCGGAGGTGGGTCGGGAGGGAGTTCTATGTCTTGGCGGCGAGGTAGGAGAAGGACCGTCCTCCTGTGGTGGCTCTTCGGATGCGGGGGACGGCGGCGAGGGCGTGGCCGGTCGATCGAAGCTGGCGTTTGGGAGCGTAGAAGTTGAGGCGGCTGTTGAGGTATCCCGGGCCTTGGTTGTGTAGGGCTTTGTGTGCGTGGGTGAGGAGTCGGAAGGTGATTCTCTTGTTGACCGGGAGCCAGTGCAGGTCTCTCAGGTGTCCGGAGATGTGGCTGCGCCGGGGGATGTCCAGGATGAGACGTGCTGAGGCGTTCTGGATCCGCTGGAGTCTCTTCTGGAGTTTGGCGGTGGTTCCGGCGTAAAGGGAGTTGCCGTAGTCCAGACGGCTGGTGACGAGGGCCTGGGTGACCGTCTTCCTGGTCTCGGTGGGGATCAACCGGAAGATCTTACGTAGCATGCGCAGGATGTTGAAGCACGACGAGGAGACGGCGTTGACTTGTCTGGTCATGGAGAGGGAGGAGTCCAGGATGAAGCCCAGGTTGCGTGCGTGGTCTGTGGGTTGGGGTGCGTTGCCCAGGGCGGGGGGCCACCGGGAGTCGTCCCAGGTGGAGGGTGAGGATCCTAGGATGAGGACTTCCGTCTTGTCCGAGTTCAGTTTCAGGCGGCTGTTCTTCATCCATTCGGCTACCTCTATCATCCCTTCGTGTAGGTTGTCTCTGGCGGTGGCGGGGTCGTTGGTGAGGATCAGCTGGGTGTCGTCGGCGTAGGAGATGATGTTGAGGTTGTGCTGGCGTGCGATGTCAGCGAGGGGGCCCATGTAGACATTGAAGAGGGTTGGACTGAGCGAGGAGCCTTGAGGGACGCCGCAGATGACTTCGGTGGCTTCCGATCTGAACGGAGGGAGGCGGACTCTCTGTGTTCTCCCGGCGAGGAAGGAGATGATCCACTCCAGTGCCTTATCCTGGACTCCGACGTTGCTGAGGCGCTGTACTAGGGTACGGTGGCAGATAGTGTTGAAGGCCGCGGAGAGGTCTAGGAGGATGAGGGCCACTGTTTCTCCGTTGTCGAGCAGGGCACGGATGTCATCGGTGGCTGCGATCAGGGCGGTCTCGGTGCTGTGGTTTGCCCGGAAGCCATACTACGAGGGGTCGAGGGATCCGTTCGTCTCGAGGAAGGCGGCCAGCTGCTTGTTGACGGTCTTCTCGACGACTTTTGCAGGAAACGGGAGCAGCGAGATGGGGCGGTAGTTCTTGAGGTCGGTGGGGTCGGCTGAAGGCTTCTTGAGTAGGGCGCTGAGTTCGGCGTGCTTCCAGCTCTCCGGGAAGGTAGCGGTGTCGAAGGAGGTGTTGATGATGTCCCGCAGGTGGGGTGCGATGACAGCGTCGGCCTTGTTGAAGACGTGGTGAGGGCAGGGGTCGGTCGGAGATCCGGAGTGGATGGAGTTCATCGTGCGGATGGTGTCTTCGGTGTTGATCGGGGTCCAGGCATGGAGGGTGGTGGTGGGGGGCGGGGGTTCGGTTGTGGCGTGCGTCGGTTGAGTGCTGAAGCTGTTGTGTATGTCCGCGATCTTGTTGTGGAAGTAGGAGGCGAGGGAGTTGCAGAGGTCTTGCGAAGGGGTGATGTCGTTGTTTCCAGCGTTGGGGTTGGAGAGCTCTTTGACGATGTTGAAGAGTTCCTTGCTGTTGTGTGCGTTGTTGTCCAGTCGTTCCTTGAATGCGGTTTTCTTGGTGGCGCGGATGAGTTGGTGGTGCTTTCGGGTGGCGAGCTTGAGGGCAGCCATGTTGTCCGTAGTTGGGTCTCTGCGCCAGGTTCTCTCGAGGGCTCGGCAGTTCTTCTTGGAGTTCTTGAGTTCGTCGGTGAACCATGGGGCTTTCTTGCTGCCGGGTCTGCTGGGCGGGGTCCTCAGGGGGGCGAGGTCGTCTGCGCAGTCGCTGATCCACTTGGTGAGGTTGGTGGCCGCCTGGCTTGGGTCCGGTGTGCTGGTGGGAGGGTTCATGTTCAGGGAGGTCGCGAGTTGGTCGGCTGTGATCTTGTTCCAGCTTCTGCGTGCAATCTGTTGCTGGTGGTGGTGGATCGTGGTCCTTCTGAAGCTGAAGTGGACGCAGCTGTGATCCATCCAGTGGAGTCCGGTGGCGTGGCTGAAGGCGATGTCCTTGCTGGATGAGAAGACGGGGTCGAGTGTGTGTCCGGCGTAGTGGGTGGGGGTGGTGACCAGCTGCTTGAGTCCCAGGTTAGCGAGGTTGTCCAGCAGGGTGGTGGTGTAGCGGTCGTTGTTGTTCTCCAGGTGGAAGTTGAGGTCCCCGAGGAGGATGTAGTCAGCAGAGCAGAGGGCGTGCGGGCTGATGAAGTCGGCGATGTCTTCGCTGAATTGTGTGCGTGGTCCCGGGGGTCTGTAGATGAGAGTGCCTCTGAGGGTGGTCTTGGGGTTTATGTGGACCTGGAAGTGAAGGTGCTCGGCGGGTGCGAGGGTGTCGTCGGTGTTGGTCGAGATGCGTATGGTGTTCCTGTGGATGATGGCGACGCCTCCTCCTGTGTTGTTGATGCGGTCCCTTCGGATGATCTTGTAGCCGTCTGGGATGGCGATGGCGATGTCGGGCGCTGAAGAGGCGTTCATCCAGGTTTCCGTGAGGAAGGCGACGTCCGGTGCAGTGGTGTCGAGCAGGTTCCAGAGCTCGACGGCGTGTCTGTGGACGGAGCGGGTGTTGAGCAGGATGCACTTCAGGTGGGTGCTGCTGGTGTTCGGCTTGGTCTTGGTCGGTGCTGGTGTGGCGGAGGTCTGGATGCAGGTGAACTTGCAGGAGTTGCAGCAGAAGGGTCCGTGGGTGCGTCTCGGGGTGGCTCGGTAGCACCCCGGGGTTCTTCCGGCGTTGAGTGCGTAGAGTTCGGTGGCGTCGTAGGTCCGTCGGGTCGGCTTCCGTCGGCGGGGGCCAGGGGTCCTGGCACTGGGCGCGGTCCAGGCGCGGACGGGCGCAGACGGGCTTACCTTTGGCGCACCTTCGGCGCTCAATCGGTGCTCCCGCTGCGCGCGTCCGCTGCGCGGTCGCTCTGGGGGCGTCATAAGAAGGGGGACGGGAGGGCGGGTCAGCTGGGCTGGGCTAGCGTCTGGGCCAATGGGCCGGTGGTGGGCGGGGCCGCAGGGGGCCAGCGGCAGGAAAAGTGGCGAGCGGCCGGCCCAGCAGTGGCTGGGCCGCTCGGGGGGCTGGGGGGGCGACGGTGTCGGCGTCGGCGTCAAGGAGGCAAGGAGGCTGGCGATCAGCAGGCGTGGGGAGCAAGGGGGTGACCCGGCCTTGAGAAAGGCACAGCGGTCACTCCGGCGGTCACCAGGCTCTCCCCTTAAGAGGGGGACGGGAGGGCGGGTCAGCTGGGCTGGGCTAGCGTCTGGGCCAATGGGCCGGTGGTGGGCGGGGCCGCAGGGGACCAGCGGCGGGAAAAGTGGCGAGCGGCCGGCCCAGCAGTGGCTGGGCCGCTCGGGGGGCTGGGGGGGCGACGGTGTCGGCGTCGGCGTCAAGGAGGCAAGGAGGCTGGCGATCAGCAGGCGTGGGGAGCAAGGGGGTGACCCGGCCATTACTTTACTATCTCTGTTTGTGTGATTGGGGGCATCAAAGGAGTACCCCGATTGGTTAAAGAGTACTGCAGGGCTGAGGGATTCATGGTGCTCATCGCACAATGATCTTGCCCAGTATATACCAGAGTGTTCTACCACACACCTAGATACAAAGTAAAGCCCAGCACATCCTGCGAGAGCAGAGGTGGTGGGAATCAAGAATGGAATATTACAAAAAGCCTCTTTGCTGGTTCAGCTGAAATAATGGGTTCAGCAGTATCCAGTTTGAGAGGGACAAATATTTTAGAGGAGCATTTTGAAGATATTGTAGCTATAAGGCAATGTTTCAGAAGGGCCAACAATATATACCTAGGATGGTGGCCAATGCAATGAGGAAGATTAAAAGGGGGAGGATGACCAACCCCTTTGCTGAGTGATTTCAGTTAGATCTTCAGTAGGGGTAGTTTCCAAGACAACGTATCTTCACTAGATATGGTTCCCAAGAGTATGAATCGCTGTTAGAAGGGGCCATATAAGATGAAATAAGTGAATTACATGTAGTGCCCAAAAAACATATCACTTTTAGGCGTGGCTTTTGAGAAGATGTATCTTCAATGGGTATGGATCCCAAAAAACTGAATCTTCATTAGGTCTGGGTCCCAAGAAGAAATACATTCATTAGGTTTGGATTCCAAGAAGAAATACCATCATTAGTTAAACATTCAAACAAGCTGGCTCAAAAATTCCACCAAGCCATCATTGTAAGAGGCAGAGGGCAGCCCGGGTAATAACGTTGAAGCTGAGATGGTTTGTATGTTTTCAAAAACAAGCAATGATGTTGTAGTTGAGTTGATAAGGAAATGTGCTAAAGCACTGGAATGGTGAAATGTGATGAATATGCAACTCTTTCAGTCGGAACCTAAGCCACTATGGTGGGGGGTACCGCAGGGTTCGGCCTTGAGCCCGCTTCTCTTCAACATCTATCTGCCCCCCCCCCCTGTTTTTGCTCATAGCAAATGGGGAGTGAAGGCAATATCATACACAGACAACACCCAGCTGGTGTTCTCCTTCAAGGATCATTCTGCTGATTCCTTCATTAGGTTTAAGGGATGCTTGAAGGACATCTCCTGTTGGATGAACAACAATAAACCTAAGCTTAATGCAGAGAAAACTGAGGTGTTGCTCTTTGGCAAGGCTCCCCCTCCGGCGGCTGGACTTTGGTGGCCGGCGGAAATGGGCCTGCCACCTATTCCAGCAAGCACGGCAAAAAACATTGGCATAAAATGAGAAGCGTATCTTTCATTAGCAACCCAAGTACGGCATGTTGAAGCTTCATGCTTCGGCAAACTGAGAAGCTTGAGGACATTTCTACATCTACTGCCGGAGGACTGTCGTAGAGTCATTGTCCATGCCACAGTGACATCTTGGTTGAACTATGCAAATTGTCTGTACTTGGGTTTACCCGCCTATCTGATTAGGAGATTACAAATGGTACAAAATGCGGCTGCAAGATTCATTTGGCGAGTACCTTATCGGCACCACATCTCTCCGCATATAAGACAGCTCCGCTGGCTGCCGGTAGAGAAAAGAATTGAGTCAAGGCTTTGACCATGGCCTTTCGGGCGCTGCATGGCAGATGTCCTAGCTACCTTAAACACCGGTTATGCCGCTACCAACAAAAACGATCATTGAGGTCCAACTCTCAGAACTTGCTCTGCATACCTCGCTATGCTAAGGCATGCACAGGGGGCGGATCCTCCGCGGTGGTGACGGCCAGACTGTGGAACTCCCTGCAGACTAATATGCGCCTGATCCAATCTGAACCTTGAAGACATGGCTTTTTAGCCATGGTTAGAATTTTTGGCTATGCACCTCTCATGCCTGCCCGCTATTGCGGCGGGACACCTCTGTTTGAGGTAGCTGTTGCGCTCTATAAATGCTGATATTATATTATTATGCACTTGTTTGGATTTGGGGAATACAAACTGTTGCTGCATCATTCATTAGCATGGCTCTGCCTATAAACTCCTTCTATGCGCCTTCGATTTTAAAATTATTTTATACTGTTCTTGAGTGGGCTGTCAAGGTTACAGTGAATCTCAACCCTTACTTTGTATCACTTGTTTGATTTTGCTCTTATGAGCTCTGTAAGAATTTTTGGACTTTGAAATATTGTTAAGGATTTGAGTGGAGTTGACAGAGAAGCAGAGGATGTGAAGGTCCAGATTGCACCCCAATAAACTGCAGCCACAGTAACCTCATTTGCACTCTTTGGACTGAGTTGGACTCTCTAGTTATGGAGGCAGAACTGCCCAATCACAAACCTATGTTATGCAATCCCCTGGAATGAGATATTGAGCAAACAATTTGGAAAATGAAACAAATTCAATGGGTATTGGGGCATCTTCATTTTGCATTAAAGTGGGCATACTGGTGCAAGGATATTGCACAATTGATGAAAGAGGGTGATGCACCCTCATCCTATGTTGTAAATCTCATACTAGATGAAGGATTACCTGAGATGTGGCAGAAGTTCAAGAGGCATTTCAATTTTAAGTCCATATGACTGATTGAGGGTCCTATGGAGTACAAAGTGTAAATTGCTCATTTCTGTTTTGCCACCACTGCCAAGAGCCAACAGTCGGTCCTTACCTTTTGGGGCATACCGGACCGGTCCACGATCTAGCCGCCACCGCCGAGAGTCACTGGGGGCCATCGTCGCGCAGGTAGACGCCGGAGGGGAGGCAAACCACACCTCCCAGCGTCCCCTGCGCCGAACACACCACGCACGCAGATCAGCGCGCCAGGAGGCGCTTAAAGGGACGCTGGGGCTCCCGCGGCGCGGGAGTTCATTTCTGTTTTGCCGCCACTGCCAAGAGCCAACAGTCGGTCCTTACCTTTTGGGGCATACCGGCCAGGTCCACAATCTAGCCGCCACCGCCGAGAGTCACTCGGGGCCATCGTCCTGCAGGTAGATGCCGGAGGGGAGGCAAACCACACCTCCCAGCGTCCCCTGCACCGAACACGCCGCACACACAGACCAGCGTGCCAGGAGGCGCTTAAAGGGACGCTTGGACTCCCGCGGCACGGGACGCGCGCGGGTGTGCCAGGGCGCTACCTGGGCAAAGCCCGGGCCAAGTGCGGGCCCATCGGCGCCCGTCAGAGCCCAGTGGAGGCCGGGCCGGGCCACATCTCTAACTCCTTCTGCAGAGACTTGTAAGACTGTTTATATTATTGGGACTTCTAGTGTCTGCTTGTTGTGTACGGTAAACTGTCAAAGTTGATTCTAGGGGGTTCCTCTCATGTCTAATTTTACAGCTATGAGTAAACGGAAGGTTGGGGATAGGGTGGTGGGCACACTTGACGCTTTTTGAAATCGAGCAGAATCAGTTCTGATTCATGAGATTCAGGCAACTGAATGCAGGCTCTCTTTGGAGCCAGTTCTATCAAGGGAAGGACCGCTGCCCTGTGCCCAGTTACCTGTTCCCCAAACAAGTACTGAAGCGAATCACTCTGGCGAGATTACCTCACCTGGTTCAATAGGCGAGATGTCCATGCCCCCTATTCCCGATGCCTCATTGTTACAATGTAGCACTCAGAGTCCGGCTATGGTTAAAACAAGGGGGAGGAAAGCACTAGGGGGGGGTAGTGGTTGAACCGCCTACTAAAAAAAGGGAAAGGTCGTTTGTGGAAAAGTAAATTTTGCCATGTTCTGTGTCCCTACGTGTCATCCATCATATGTTATGTGTGCATGATTGATATGCATATGTATTCACCATGTTCGATTAAAGACGCAATTATAGTTGTGTCCATCTCTAGTATGCCAGTTTCCAGTTCTCGTGAATACTACGAATATCAGGCCTATTTAAAGTTACGTTGCCACGTTTCTCAGTGTGCACGTTATTCCATTGTAAAGTCCCCGTTTCTAGGCCTCAAAAGGGCCCGGACACCAGATTCAGCTCCTGTCTCCTGAAGCCCTCGCTGAGGAGCGATACAGCCCCCACCTGTATCCCTGACCCTTCACTTACTTCCTGCCTCACAGTGCCCGGTTCAGCCTGGCTCTGCCTCTGAGTCTGCCAAGAGTATGTTATGATTCTAGTTATCAGTCCAGCCCTCCTTCTCTGCATTCTTAAGCTACTGAACCGCATCAATAGTTTCCGTCATTGTCTAGCCTTTACGTCTCCATGTAAGAGAAATACTGTATTTATGGTCATTTAATATTCTTCATCACGCACCACATGTAGAATAATGCATGCTCCAGTCTTAGAATCAAGTTAGCCTTTCCCCTCCTGACTTCTAGTTTATATCAACATGTTCTCTAAACATCAGATACTAGATACTGTTTAGGTACATGTTGCCCTGACTCTCCAGACTTCAGTCTCTGCTCCTAGCACAGAGTTCGTAGCCCCCAGCTTCTCCTAGTAACACGTCATTGCCAGCTTGCGCGCACCAACAGGTTAGAGGTCCCGGCTCCTTAGGTAGCCCCCTCCGTGTTTCCGCCCCATTCATGACATATTCTGCTACGTTAGCATCACCTGTCTATGTATACGCCCTGTTACACCCACTTTCACCCTTATCTTTCGCGACTGCTACGCGTCACACCCACTGCTCCGCCTATCGTATGTATTGTAATGCAACTGTTTTAGTATATATGTTCGTGTATTGTTATTAAATGTTAGCGCGCGCTCATCCCAGATCCAGCCCCGGCAGCTGCCGGGCCCTGCCATCCTATTCCTGTGCAGGTTGTCCTGTTCCTGTCCTTTATGCTGTAATAAACCTGCAAAACTCCTACTACCTCGAATCTTGACTCTTATTTATTGAGCTATCTGTTATTCATTTATCCATTCAAAAATAGAGGTATTATTTATTTATTTACCACATAATGGCGCCCGAACAGGGACTTGCCCTTTCCCCACGCGTCGGTGAAGCCACGCCGGCCCCCTGACCCTCTGCAGTCGTGACGGAACTCTTCTGCGCACCGGCAGATATTTCTGCTTTAAGTATCCCTCAGGCCCACGGAGGAGACGGAGGAGGCGGTCCAGCATCCAGACGAGACGGTGGAGGAACGTGGCGAGTCCCGACCAGAGCCCAAGCCGAGAGTCCAAGGTCCGAGGTATCCGGAGGCCCACCCGTAACAGAAGTCCGAAGTTCGTCCGTCCGGCGTCGAAGCAGTCCAGTCCAGTCCGAGGCCTTCCGTTCTTGCTGCCCGGTGAGTACCGTTGCTGGGGTAGTATCTAGACAGGGTCAATCTAAATTGTCTCTGGTCCGATGGGTCTGGGTACGCAGATCTGAAACGAAGTGTTCACCTAGGTGGATACGGGTCTTGATGCGTCCCTTTATGGGACCGGTATGTTCCGTGCTGTTTCAGCAGCGCATCCAGTAATTCTAGTCTGTTCTCGAGAAATTCATGTGTTTCTGTTCTCAGTGTTCCAGGTAGTATTCTGTCCGAACTGTTGCTTCATAATGTTATTCAATGTATTTTCAATGTCGTGGTATGCCTGAATTGTTTTCTCAATTGTTATTGTTCCTCGTGTATTGTATTGTGTTCAGATTCAAGTTTGCAATGTCCCTCTTTTCGAGATTACGTCAGTTAAAAACTAGAAAGGGTCTGCTAGAAGAAGCAGTTCCTGTCCCGCCTAGGGACAGTCCAGGTCATTTTATGTATCAGAAGCATGGCATAAGCGCCATATTATATCTAGATTTATGGGTAGAGTATACCAAGGAGTTAGAAGAAAAGTATAGATGGCCCGTATCAGGTACGTGGGATGCCGAGTGCATCATGAGAGTAGAAGAAGCATTATGGAAAAGGAAAGCCAGACAGTCACAGAAAGATGCCATCGAGTTATGGCGCAAAGAATCTCATAAAAGAACCGAAAAAGAAATCAGAAAGTCAGAATTAAGTAGAGAATCCTTAGAACGAGCCCAAGAAAGGGAATTAATCGAGATTGGTGAACGAGTCAAAATCGAACAGTCAGACAGACAGAGGCATGCCCTTATCAAGGGTATGTATCCTCTTCTTGCCGAGGGCTTGCCAAAAGCGACCCCGGAGGCATCCAGTAATTTCCCGCCACCATTAGTTCCGTTCAAGCTACGTCACAAACCGACCGCAGCTGATATTTTCATTTCGTCCTATTTGGACGACACAGTCCCAGAATATGCAAATCCCGCTCCGCCAGTCCCTGTAAATCAGGCACTTCCTGCTCCTCCAGACACCGGGGCACCCCTTGCAGTACCTGCTACGGTACCCCCGGTCCAGCCTGCATTTCAAATTCCCGCTCTGCCAGCACGTAGAGCGTCAGTAGATGGTTCCAGTTTAGGGGCCACAGGAGGAGGTCCTCCTCAGACCCCGCCGCCAAATAGACGTCCAGGAGCAGTCGAGTTACATGAACGTGCGTTACAGCGTACGCCTAAATATCAGTCCATTGCAGAAATCAGGCGAGCTCTTACTGAATGCTGTTATGATCCAGTTCCAGGCGAGGATAGTATGGTTATATTTTCCGTGCGTGTTAGGCAGGTGTCCGAGTACTTGGTCACTTTACCGAATATGAAGGAAGATCTAGACAGAATATATCGTTTCATCCGTACAGGGGATGATCCAGAAAGTATTAGTGAAGTCATGTCTCAAAGGAAAGTTGAGATCCAGCTCATGATATTAAAGTTTCTGATTAATTGTCTAATAAGGGAACAAGATTATCCGACCAAAGATCAAGTCGAAAGGAGAACCCTGACAAGGTGGAGTGAGAATATAGCCGAGGGTAAGCACAAGACTATCAGTAGTATAGAGAGTATGTACAAGAAAATTCGTAAGGAAATAATAAGGTTACATGACCAACGTAAAGCAGCACGAGTAAGCGAGAAAGAAAATGACTCTGCGGAAGAGGTAGAGGACGAGAATCCCGCCAGAATAGCATATGTAGGAAAATCTAGATTTCCAGATCGCCATTTACGCCTAGAACACAAGTCAACTTTCCATCATCCGGCACCAGAACAAGGTTCTCTAGAACAAGTATTTCAAGCTACCGATCACATTCTGAAATCACGAATCGGTTATAATGAGTTAAGTACTATGCATGAACAAGAACTAGTCCGATCAGCAGTCCGATGGATTACTGATTCTACCACTTTTCCAGACGAAATAGTGGCACAAATGTTTCTGAAATTGCCCCCAGCCGAGCAGCGACTGGCGGGTATGTATATGATCCAACACCTCATTACTCTGTATGAGGGTCAACATTCTGATCCAGGTCCGTTACATGATGTCCTGAACGAGTTACTCCAGTATAAATGGAAAGGTTTAGGTACTGATTTAATTAGTGTCATTCTAGAACAGCGCCACAAATATAGTATGTTTTTGAACCCGCATTTTGTTCATGTCTCACCCCCAGAAAGTAAATCCTTTTACATAGACAGACAGAATCCGTTACGAGAAGTGCATCCAGTTAAGACAGAGGGTGGTGAAATGCAACGAGTGTTTGTTTACACCCCTATCACAAAGATGGAACTCTTAGAGATGAAAAAATTAATTCCCTGTCATGATAAAGATCCAGCAGGGTTCCACCGAGGATTAAAAGACATGCTCCGTATGGGAGAATACACGTATCCAGATATTATTAAAATGTTAAAGGTCCTGTTGCCCGCAGGGGTATATGAGAAACTCAAGGAAAAAGAATGGGAGGTGGGAGAGAAAAAGATCGATTGGGCAGTTCTAGAAGCCGAAGATAAGGCACGAGTACCAGGTACCGGTCTTGGAGATAAATGTAAAGAATTACCTGAACTGTTAATACAAGTTTTGCCCAGACTATTAGCAACTAAAAAGGAAGACTGGGATGCAATCTCAGCATGTAAACAGAAACAAGACGAAGACACTAGTGATTTTTACTCTAGATTTGAAAAATGTTTTATTATAAACAGTGGCCTCAAGACGAGTAGCGAGTCATACCCTCATCTTTTTGTTACTAAACTAGTCGAGAATTCAAGTCCACAAGTTAAGAATCGAGTTTTGAAAGTCGAAAGTACCTGGCAAGCTAATACCCCGTCCCAGATGTTACAGATGCTTCAATACCACCAGAATAGAATCAGAGAAGAGCAAGATCACGAGAGAAAACGTATGAAAGACACGAAAATGAAAGTACTAGTTGCACAATCTGTTCCTCAAGACAGTCAGAAGAGGGGACCAAATCAAGCCAGTCATCCTGCAGCTCCCGTTAAAGGGAACTGCAATTATTGTAAACAGCCAGGTCATTTTATAAACGAGTGTGCAGTTCTGAAACACAACATAGCTACCGGTAAGACTAAAGAAAGACCACGTCCGCCTAGACAAGAGCAAGTTTCACAGACTTCTCAGCCACAGAATGCACAACAGACAGTTACTGTACCGCAGCCCATCGCTGCAACACAGCATGTTACACAGCAGATGTACCAGTATGCTCAGTCAGAATATCCAGAGTATCAACCGTATTCATGAAACAGCCTAGAGAGGGAGGTAGGCTTGCCTCTCATCGAGATACCTGTAGATCAAGAAGGTCCCTATGTTCACAGTCAAGTATTAGGGAAAGACAGAAAGTTTCTGATTGATACAGGGGCAAGTAGGACCACTATAAGTCACGCCGAAGTTCCAGGGGCTCCGCTCTCAGGCTCTAGAAATGTTTCCCTTGGATTTTCAGGAAAACCTATTGTAAATGAAATATCAAAGCCAGTTACCCTAGAAGTAGGTCCACTGTCCCGCACTACTGATCTGTTACTTACTAAGTCATGTCCAGAGAATCTATTAGGCATTAAAACACTGAAAGAATTAGGTGCAGTTATATGCTGTTCCCCAGAGGGAATACGATTGTTCCTACGTGACTTCAAGGGTCACTATGTATTACGAGATTTTGATCCGAGATTGTCTAATGTTCCGCAGCATCTATGGGCACAAGGTCCAACTGATGTTGGCTTTATGCAAATCACACCCCATCGTGTGACTCTTAAACCAGGTGTAGTGTTACCACGAATCAGACAGTACAGATTGCCACCTGAGGCTGTAGCAGCCTTATCCAAAATTATTGACGAGCTCATGGCTCAGGGAGTAATTGTGGAGACCGACTCCAATGTATGTAATTCTCCGATCATTCCAGTCATGAAACGTACTGATCCAAATGCACCTCCAGTATATCGATTAGTGATTGACCTTCGAGAACTTAATAAATGCATTATTCCCCAGTACCCAGTTGTCCCAGATATCTCTTCCCTATTGACAGCCATTGATTCCGAAGCCTCATTTTTTACGGTCATAGACCTCAAGAACGCGTTTTTCAGTGTCCCCATTCATCCAGACAGCCAGTTTCTTTTCGGATTTTGTTTAAATGGAAGGAGCTATATGTTCACACGCGCTCCTCAAGGTTTCACAGAAAGTCCTAGTATTTACAGTCAAGCACTCAAGAGACAACTAGACAACATTCACATGCCAACTGACACTGCCCTGCTCCAGTATGTCGATGATCTCCTGATCACAGCCCGTTCTGAACGTGCCTGCGAGCAAGCCTCACTTACAGTCTTGTATTTCCTTGCCGAGATGGGGCACAAGGTGTCCCCTTCGAAGCTTCAATTCTGTGTCCAGCAAGTGATCTACTTAGGCCACTGGCTGTCCAAGTGGGGTAGGCAGTTGACACCAGACCGTATCCAGTTAATAACGAGTCTTCCTCAGCCAAAGACCCAGAAGGAGGTACGTGCTTTTATCGGCCTTACTTCTTATTGCAGACAATGGATTCCTCAGTATGCATTCCTAGCCAAACCACTGATACAGTTAACAACACAGGAGGCAGCCGTATCGACTGTTCTCCCTTGGACATCTGAACATACACTTAGTTTCAATGAGTTAAAGAAAGCCTTATGCCAAGCTCCAGTTCTAGCTACACCGAACTACAGTAAGCCTTTTACACTTTTCGTCACTGAACGTGAAGGTACAGCATTATCAGTTCTCACACAAGATCAAGCAGGACAATACAAGCCTTGTGCTTATTTTTCGAGCACATTAGATCCTGTAGCCCAGGCTCTGCCTGCGTGCCTCAAGTCAGTTGCAGCCACAGCACTAGCTATCAGACAAAGTGATTCCATAGTCTTAGGACACTCTCTGACAGTACAAGTTCCACACTCTGTGGAAGTTCTTTTAAACCGAACACAAACTCAGCACTTGACAATTGCACGTTTAACAGGTTATGAATTGACACTGTTTCAGCCACACATAGAAATCAGACGCTGCAACGTCCTAAACCCTGCTACATTGTTACCATCAGCTACTTTGAATCCTGCCACACACGACTGTGTGGAAGTAGTTAACATCATGACAAAGCCAAGACAAGATCTGACAGATATTCCATTACCAGATCCCGACCTGACGCTTTATGTGGATGGTTCATGTATGAGAACAAGTACAGGAGAACTAGTCGCCGCGTATGCAGTGACTACTGACACTGAAGTTATAGAGACACACCGTATTGACACCCTGTCTGCTCAAGCGGCGGAGCTAGTTGCTCTGACTCAAGCCTGCATACACGCCAAGAACCTGAAAGTTAATGTTTACACAGATTCACGCTACGCATTTGGAGTCGTACACGACTTCGGAGTGCTCTGGCAGGAGAGAGGTTTCATGACTTCTCATGGAACCAAGATTCAGCATGGTCTCCTTATTCAGGCTCTGTTAGATGCTATACATTTACCGACATCTATTGCTATCATGAAGTGCAAAGCACATACGAAAGTTACTGACACTATTTCTCAAGGTAATGATCTAGCAGATCGCACAGCCAAGCTTACAGCTCAGACTCCAGACATTCCAGTTAATAAGACACCGACACACACTCCAGATCCGACTACATGTATGACAGTTAAGGACCCTACTCAAGATGTCATAGATATCCAGTCACATGCTACTCCCGATGAAATCAAGAAATGGTCCGAACAAGGAGGGGTCCAGACAGATCAAGGATGGTTAACGAAGGGCAGAGCCACATGGTTTCTCCCCGACTCTATGGTTCAAGTCATTATTAATACCGCACATAGTCCAGCACATTTAGGAGAAAAAGCTATGTTAGACAGTATCCAGAACATTTGGTTCAACAAGCATTTGCGAGCTGCAGCCAAGCAGAAGGTCCGTACCTGTATGATATGTTGTCAGTTTAATCCAGGTAAAAGTGTCCCGGTGGAACAAGGTGGATTCCAACCACCTGACCACCCTTTTGAAGTCCTCCAGATGGATTATATTCAGATGGAGCGATGTCGAGGTTTCAAGTATGTCCTCGTAGTTGTATGCGCTTTGTCCAGGTGGACGGAGGCATATCCAGTCCCAGATTACACAGCCACGACTACTGCCAAGCAGTTGGTTCGTGAGTTCTTCCCCCGTTACGGACTCCCTAGAGTCGTATATTCTGACAACGGCCAGCCATTCTCATCCGAGCTAATGAAACACGTGTCCCTATTGTTAGGGTACCAGTGGAAGTTCCATTGTGTACGCCATCCTGAAGCAGCTGGTCTCGTAGAGAGACATAATCAGACCCTGAAAATTCGAATTGCAAAGGTTTGTCAAGAGAAAGGTGTGGATTGGCTAATAGCTCTGCCAGTTGCCCTGTTCTATATGCGCATGGTCGCACATTCCAGATCAGGTCTGTCCCCGTATGAGGTCGTTTTCGGCCGCCCCCCTAACATGTGGGGTACTCCTAGACCTCGAAGTATTACCGATGTTTCAAGTAATATGCTGACAGATTACCTAGCTTCCTTGATGTCTGCCCTCAACTCTTGTCGTTCACAGGTTGCCGCCGCATTTCCAGACAATACCGAGGTGGCACCGCATGAAATCGTTCCCGGATCCATGGTCCTAGTGCGAAACTTTGATCGTTCAAGTCCACTGGAGCCTCGCTGGAAGGAGCCCCGACAGGTCCTCCTGGCCACCCGTACAGCCGTGAAGTTGGAGGGACGCAAAGGCTGGGTGCATCTTTCGCACATCAAGAAATTTTATGGATTGGAACCAGTTTCAAAGAACATTTCCGAGGATTTAAAGGACTGCCAAAGTACTATTCTTAAGGACAGTCCCGCAAAAGACAATGATACTGCACCCTCCCTGTTAGAGACAACTCCGCAACAGGAGTATAAATTAAAACTAAGGTCTAGTAAAATAAGTCAGCCAGTTTGATTGTCTAAGTCCTCCCCTAGGTGAAACGGTTAGACCGGTTTCTGACATGTATAAAATAGACCCCCATAGTGAGAGAGTTAGTCAAAACTCAATCCGATGTATCGTTTTTTTTTTTTTTTAAATTATATTTTATTGCAGAGTTATAAACAGTAGGAAAAAGTAAACAGCCAGTGCACTTGTGGGCCCCCCCCAGCCAATAACAGTTCACAGTTGTACACAGCCTTTTAGCCCGCATCCCGGAGGCCGGGCGGCATATCAGATCGCTCTAGAGGAGCACAGCACAGTGTACGTCCCATTGGAACCCTGGCATAAGGTCGTCCTACGCATCTGCTTTTACCCCCCCACCCACAACAACACCATTCCCGTCAGCCATCCCCGCAATATCAACACAATAGCCCCCATCGGGACCTGTTCTAGGCTATTCGGCCTTCGTGACAGGCCGTCCCATCCACCCAGTCCGCCCGCCGCTCAATACCCCTTGTCCCAGTGGACCCAGGCCTCCCTGAGCAATCCTCCAATGGCTTCCGGCCCCCCCAAACCCCTCTACAACTAACCCCCCAACACCCCCCCCCCTTGGCAACTGCTAAGGTGTGTGTTTCACTCAACCGAACTGGATGGTTCCATTACAGTGCACATTGACATATTACTGTGTTCGCCCCGTGGTGTCCATCGGCTTAGTCCTCGCCGTCCCCATCCTCAACCAAAGCATCACGCAGAGCCTGTACCACTAACTCCCATGCACGCGCCGCATCCAGAGCCTTCTCATTCCCTAACTTCACTGTGCTTCATCCGGAGCACGCTCTCGCAGTCAGACCATCGCAGCAACTCATTCTTCCATCTACGCAGTGAGGGACCCCCCCTGGCCTTCCAGTGCCACGATATTTCCCTTTGAGCCAATATCAGCCCCAGATCTATGAATTTACTGGTCACCTTGGTGTGCTTAGTATGCGGGAACCAGAGCAATAGACACGTCGCCATGTCGAACTCCACCTCTCTGTCAGTCACTTCATTCAGGAGTTCCCCTACCTCTGCCCAATAAGTCCCTAGTCGTGGACACCCCCAAAACAAATGGTCCATGTCCGCCCCAAGGGACGAGCACCGGGGGCAACAGGCATCCAGCACCCGAAAGTGCCGCTGTAATTTCTCTGGAGTTAGGTATGCCCTGTGGAGCACATAAAAATGGACCTGCTGAAAGCGCGCGTTCCTGGTGCCCTTCCACGTGCGTCGCAGGATATGGCCCCATGTCGTGTCCGGTATGGGCCGGCCAACGCTCCCCTCCCATTTAGCCTTGAGCCCATGGAGTGGTTCCAGCCCGTCGTTCAGCATCCTATTATGGAGGCACGTCACAGCTTTGAACGTACCAGCCGCCATCACCACATATTGGCATGCCATAGTCGTCGCCGGTTCCAGGAGCCCCCCTTTCCAGTGCTTCTGCATGGCAGCCACTACAGCCGCGTGTAGGAGGAAGCCCCCCTCATGCAGTCCGAACTGGTCCCGGAGCACATCGAACGGTGCCAACGCCCCATCGACATACAAGTCACCCACCACCTGCAATCCCGCGTCCTCCCAATCTATCAACGGGGACCAATCCCCTCCGTGCGGCAAAGCCGTCAACATCCCGATCGGAATCTCCGGGGCATAAGGCCGCGACGCCTTCGCTCTCCGGAGGCTCCTCTGCCAGCACAGTCGGAGCGTCCGCTCCTCCATGGTGAGGGCCCGTAAGTCGAGCCGTTGCTGCATAATGATGTACGACAGCACGTGGCGCTGTATCCCCCGTCCCCGGTCCTCCTCCGGCCCCCTGAATACCCTGGCCACGTTCTGCGTAAGGACCTGCAATTGCGCCGCTAAATAATACAGCTCCAGGTCGGGCACGGCCATGCCCCCCTCCAACTTGGGGCGAAGTAGCGTGCTTAAGGCTATCCTGCGACGGCCATGCCCCCACAGAAAGCCAATAAACATCGACCGCAGTTCCCTAAACACCCCCTGGGGAATCCAGACAGGGAGCGTTCGGAAATAATAAAGGAAGCGGGGGAGCGCCACCATCTTCAACAATGCTATCCTGCCCAGTACAGTCAGCGGGAGGGTCGACCAGAAAGACAAGCTGCCCCGCAGGGACCGGACACAACGGCCAATGTTACCCTCTAAAAGGTCATTAGCCGAATGATAAATGCGGACACCCAAGTAGGTGATGCAAGAGGGTTCCCACTCCACCCCCAGATCGTCGCTAGGGGCTGGCGATCCCGCTCTCAGCGGAAACACACAGGTCTTCGCCCAGTTGACCTTAAGGCCCGACAGTCGGCCAAACTCAGACAACAGATCCATCGCTCCAACCAGGGCCCCCGAAGTGTCAGCTAGGTACAGGAGCAGGTCATCCGCATAGAGCGATATATAATGCCATCGCCCATCACTCACGATTCCCGCGTAACGGTCGCCGGACCTCGCATGGACCGCCAAGGGTTCCATCGCCAGGGCAAACAACAGAGGGGAGAGAGAGCATCCCTGTCGTGTACCTCTGCCCACCGGATACGCGGCAGATATCATGCCGCCCAACCGAACTCTCGCCGTCGCCGAGTCATACAAGACCCTCGTCCACCTCCGAAACCCATCTCCCATGCCAATCCGCTCCAGCACTCCATCCAAGAAAGGCCATTCCAAACTATCGAAGGCCTTCTCGATATCCACGGACAGAACCGCCGGCAATCCTTCCTCGCCCAAGATGGCGTCCATTAGTCCCACCAGGCGGCGGATATTCATCGCCGTGCTCCTCGCGGGAATAAACCCGGCCTGATCCCTGTGCACCAGACCCGTCATGTGCGGTGCCAGTCTAGTGGCTAAGATGCGACTCAGGATCTTGTAGTCCACCGTCAGCATGGACAGCGGACGATACGACCTCACGTCCGCGGCATCCCGGCCAGGCTTGAGGAGTGGCACTATCAAGGCCTCCCGCATGGAGGCAGGCAATGTCCCCTTCTCGAAGGCCTCCGTATACACCACCAGCAACCTGGGCGCCAGAGCGTCTACATAGTGCTGGTAAAACTCGATTGGGAATCCATCCACCCCGGGTGTCTTGTTACGGGCCATATGCTTGATAGCCGCTCGAATTTCCGTCAGCGTGACCGGGCTACCCAGGTCCTTCGCGTCATCCTCGTTCAATACCGGAAGCGGCCTCCCCCCCAGGTACTCCGCAATGTCCCAAACCCCCACTCCCAGCTGACTCCGGTACAATTCCTCATAGTAACCCCTAAAGCGGTCCAATACAGCTACCTGAGAGTACACCATCTCACCCCGCGCGTCAATAATGCTGAGGATCGGGCAACCCCTCAGTTCCGGGCTAGCTAATCTGGCTAAGAGGGTACCCACCTTGTCCCGACCTGCGTGTGCCCTAATAATGTACTGCCTATAATCATAGCATCGCAAACGTTCCGTCTCCGCGGCCACCGTTTCCTTCGCTTCCAATAACTGGGCCTGTAAACCCGGCCTGGTTGGCCTACGGCGCTCCAGGTCCCTCAAAGCGTCTTCCGCTCTTATTAAGTCATTCAGCACAGTCGTTCGAGCATTCGAAAACCTGCCCAGGCACACCCCTCGCACCACCACTTTCATTGCATCCCATTCAGCAGACCTGCTCGTCGCCGTTCCTTCATTCACACCGAAGTAACTATCAATGCCCTGCCGGACCGCATCATCGAACACAGAATCCTCTAGCGTCTCCGGGCGAAGCCGCCATGTTGGTATTGCGGAGCGCTCCCTCTGCCACTGTATATGCACCAATAGGGGGTTATGATCGGAAATTGTCCTAGCAAGGTACTCAGCATGGGTAATTAATGGGGCTAGGGAGCTCCCGCAAAGCACCGAATCAATCCTAACATGTAAATCATGTAGTGCGGAATAAAAGGAGTAATCCCTGGTTCCCTTGTGTCCCTCCCTCCAGACATCCAGCAACCCCCATCGTTCCTGCCAGTCCTTCCTGTGTGCTGCCAGCCTGCGTACAGGAGAGTCCACAAGGGGGGGATGGGACCTATCCAGAGCCACATCCGTAATCGAATTGAAGTCCCCCCCTAGAACTATCGGACCCGCCAGGAAAGAGGCCAAGGACCCCGAGAGGCCATCAAAGAATCGGCCTTGGTCAGTGTTCGGTGCATAAACACAACAGAAAACTACATCCCGTCCATACAGTCTCCCCTCCACCGCTACAAACCTGCCCTCCGGGTCTATGACCTGATTCAGCACCTGAAAGGGTATCCCCGCCCTCACCCAAATCAAGACCCCCCTGGCATACGCTGAATAAGTGGTACCAAAAACCTGGCCCCTCCATCTCTTCTGCAAGGCAGCGCACTCTTTCTTGGTGAGGTGAGTCTCCTGGAGCAGAGCTACCTGAACCCCCCTGCGTACCAGGTATGCGTGTACTTTGTGACGTTTCACCATAGTCCGCAGCCCCCGGACATTCCACGTTAGGCATTTCAAATTAGGTAATGTCCCCATACCAAGTCCGTACAGTCCGAAGTAAGCTCCAGTGGTTCATAACCCCCCCAATGCAGTTGCCCCCCCCCAAACAACCCCAAAACTGAAACATTCCCCAAACCCCACTCCCCAGGACAGAGCACACGAACCCAACGGCCGCCCCCATCCAAACCATGATCTAACTTCTCGCACACTTACCCTGTGGTCTCCACCACAGTCGGCCTTAAGGGCCTAGGGGGGGTGAGTCGCCGCCGACCCCAGCCAGCGGAGCCCGCGTCCCGCCCTTCATCCCCTCTGATACACTCAGCACCCCCATCCGGCAACCCGCCCTCCAGCAACAGGATATCACCCTACCATGAAGTCCTGATCCAGGCCAAAGTCTATCTTAACCACAGAAAATCTCGTCCGAGGTCTGTGGGGTCACTGTCGGCCCCTTCTGGCTCTCCGCCTCCGAAAGTTCCCCTCCGGTTCTGCTACCTTCTCCTCCCGAGTCCGTTTCAGCCCGGTCACTGGTCTGCTGCGACCCCGTAATGGCCGCCGTCGCTGCAAGTGCATCCCTCTTCTCCGCCGCCATTTGAGCCTCCCGCTTCTCCCGCTGGCGCCTGTTGCGGGACCTGATGCGTTGTGACTGCCGCACCCGGGGCCGCTTGGGCTGGTCTCGCCTACTCTGGTGCGTCCCGTCCGTCCCCGCTCTGTACGATTCAAGCCAGTGCCATGCCTCATCCGGAGTGTGGAAAAAGTGTGTGGTGCCATCCATGATAATCCGCAGCTTGGCCGGGTAGAGCAAGGAGTACTGAATGCCTTCCTCCCTGAGCTCCTTCTTCACAGCAAGGAACGATGCCCTGCCCTTCTGGACCGCCTGCGTGTAGTCCGGAAAAATCGTTACCTTGCTGTTCTCCACCCCATAAGGGCCCGACAACCTGGCCCGCTGGATGAGAAGGTCTCGGTCTTTGTAGTGGAGGAGCCGTACCACCATTGGTCGGGGGGGGGCGGCCAAGCCCCGGCGGGCGAGCGGGCACCCGGTGAGCCCGCTCCAGAGTGAAAAATGGAGTAAGCCCCTCCGGCGCCACCACAGTGCGGAACCAGTTCTCCATGTAGGCCACCGCATCCTCCCCCTCAATCCGTTCCGGCAGGCCAACGACCCGCACGTTGTTCCGCCTATTGCGGCCTTCGGCATCCTCCACCCTCCGCTCTAGAGTGTCCAGTCGGGCCAAAATGTCTGCGATCCTGTGCTCCGCTGTCACCACCGAGGGCTTCAGGTCCAGTAACAGTTGGTCATGATCCTTGACCCGATCTGCCAGCTTCGTGTGGTCCGCGCGGAGCAGCCCCAGGCCCGTTGCCACCTGGGCAATATCGTTGTGCAACGCCTCCTTGGTGGAGGTGATCGCCTCAAGGATGGCATCCAAACGTCGGTTCAGTCGCTGTTCCTGGTCAAGCTCCGGGGAGGGACTCTCATTCAGCCAGGACGATGTCGCCGAGTCCCCCTCGCGGCTCCCGGGCATCGGCCCTCCGGTCGCCGCCATGTCAGGGTGCTGCGTCACAAGTCCAGCCACCCGTACTACGGGTGCTCCCGTGAGCTCGTGCCGAGTGCCGGGTACCGGGCAATGTAGTGCTACCGCCAATGGACTCAGGAGCAATGACCAGGTGGATGAACCCAATTCCGCCCCCCCCGCTGGATCCGTGGGGGTAGGACGAGTCGTGGGACGGTGGTCGACGAGAACCCTCGATCTCCTGGGTGAATCGGGCAGCGTCCCCCGGTCAACAGGCTTCACGCCGCCAATCTCAGTGCGTCGGGCAGCCGGGCACAAGGTCCCCTCCGCTTGGCGACAGTCGAACTCAGGGCTGAAGTTCGGGACCGTCCGACCTCCACGCCGCCATTTTCTTCACACCCCGATCCACACCTCGGCCGCCCCTTCCTCGATCTTCGCGGGGCCAGCAGTCCCCCAGCGAGTCACCGAGCACGTCCAGCTATCTCCTCAACCTTCAGAGGGCAGGACCGTCATCTCCGGGTCGCCTCGGGTCCCGAAAAACAGGAGAATTAGCGGGAATCCGCGCGGAGCTGCGAGCTCACGCCGCCATCCCGATCGGCGTCCAAGCCACGCCCCAATCCGATGTATCGTTTTTCTAAGTTTCATATTATTTCTCAGCATTATGATTTCCTGCACCAGTTATGCATTTTACTTGTATTTTCCAGTTTCTCATGTAAATAAGTCTTCTAATGTTACAGTAGAGCACACGTTTAGTGATCTGCCTCCTCATGAACTCTCTTATCGCCTCGCTATGCGTAACAATTCTTTTATCCGCATGTTACATTATTCACACCAGACCAGCAATGCCACTAATTGTTGGGTGTGTGGTCGACTCCCCCCTTTCCAGACACCGAAGGGAGTTCTGCCACTCTTTCCTTATCCATTTTCTCATAATGGTTCGTGTGGAGCATGGTCCACGTTAACGTCATCCTCAACAGATATGTCTTTTCTTAACAGTACATGTTTTCCAGACAAGCAAGGTCTTCCCCACAGAACAGGGTTAGATCTAGAAAATGAAGTTTACAATTTAGGTAATTATTCTTCGAATTTTATGGTCCTGAATGTTCAGTCTGATACTACTCCAGACTTACCTGCTATTTCGGTACTACCAGTCAAAGGCGAATTATGTGTCCGAAATAATGGTTCCGTACATGTAGGACACAGCGATTGTACTACTATTGTCAAGTATAGTGACAGTGGGAAATTTATTTTCAAAGCTTCACGTCATTCTTATTTTGTTTGTGGTCAGACCGCATATGTTCGTCTGCCCCTCGATTGGGAGGGAACCTGTTACATTGCCTTCCTACTGCCACCAGTTTTCCTAGCCCCATCTGATTATCACAGAAACACACATCTAGTACACATTAGACATAAAAGGGAGATTGAGTCCCCAATTGTCGATTATACTGAAACTGCTCTAGAACAGTATACAGATTTCAATAGAGGTTTCTTCTTCTTTATAGGCCCTATCCAGAACAGTAAGCTAATCCGTAGGTTAACCAGAACCCTTGAAGCTGTAGTAAATGAGACTGCCTCTGCTCTAGGTAATTTAACCGAAGAGCAATCTGCTATGAGATTTGTCGTGCTCCAGAATCGTCTCGTCCTTGACGTCATACTGGCCGATAGGGGCGGGGCATGTAGAGTCATCGGATCTAGTTGCTGCATTTTCATTCCAAATAACGCGCCGTCTGTTTATTCAGCTATAACCAGACTCCATAAAATTGCCCATCTGTTACATCAAGACCCAGGCACCTGGACATGGTCCGGTTGGTTCTGGAATATAATTTCCGCTTGGGGATGGAAAGTATTGTCCTTTCTAGGTATTGCAGTAGCGATCATATTCAGTTGCTGCCTCTGTATACAATGTGGCCCTGCGATTTGCGGCATTTGTGCTACCTCTTGTATTCCTAGTCCCAAGTCTCGTTCTAGATCCCGTTCCAAGAAAATTCGAGACGAGCAAATGATACTGTATGAAATGATAGATGGTATCATGAATATTGATGTTTCCTGATGGAAACGTAGTGACAAGGAGGGAATGTGGAAAAGTAAATTTTGCCATGTTCTGTGTCCCTACGTGTCATCCATCATATGTTATGTGTGCATGATTGATATGCATATGTATTCACCATGTTCGATTAAAGACGCAATTATAGTTGTGTCCATCTCTAGTATGCCAGTTTCCAGTTCTCGTGAATACTACGAATATCAGGCCTATTTAAAGTTACGTTGCCACGTTTCTCAGTGTGCACGTTATTCCATTGTAAAGTCCCCGTTTCTAGGCCTCAAAAGGGCCCGGACACCAGATTCAGCTCCTGTCTCCTGAAGCCCTCGCTGAGGAGCGATACAGCCCCCACCTGTATCCCTGACCCTTCACTTACTTCCTGCCTCACAGTGCCCGGTTCAGCCTGGCTCTGCCTCTGAGTCTGCCAAGAGTATGTTATGATTCTAGTTATCAGTCCAGCCCTCCTTCTCTGCATTCTTAAGCTACTGAACCGCATCAATAGTTTCCGTCATTGTCTAGCCTTTACGTCTCCATGTAAGAGAAATACTGTATTTATGGTCATTTAATATTCTTCATCACGCACCACATGTAGAATAATGCATGCTCCAGTCTTAGAATCAAGTTAGCCTTTCCCCTCCTGACTTCTAGTTTATATCAACATGTTCTCTAAACATCAGATACTAGATACTGTTTAGGTACATGTCGCCCTGACTCTCCAGACTTCAGTCTCTGCTCCTAGCACAGAGTTCGTAGCCCCCAGCTTCTCCTAGTAACACGTCATTGCCAGCTTGCGCGCACCAACAGGTTAGAGGTCCCGGCTCCTTAGGTAGCCCCCTCCGTGTTTCCGCCCCATTCATGACATATTCTGCTACGTTAGCATCACCTGTCTATGTATACGCCCTGTTACACCCACTTTCACCCTTATCTTTCGCGACTGCTACGCGTCACACCCACTGCTCCGCCTATCGTATGTATTGTAATGCAACTGTTTTAGTATATATGTTCGTGTATTGTTATTAAATGTTAGCGCGCGCTCATCCCAGATCCAGCCCCGGCAGCTGCCGGGGCCTGCCATCCTATTCCTGTGCAGGTTGTCCTGTTCCTGTCCTTTATGCTGTAATAAACCTGCAAAACTCCTACTACCTCGAATCTTGACTCTTATTTATTGAGCTATCTGTTATTCATTTATCCATTCAAAAATAGAGGTATTATTTATTTATTTACCACACGTTGTCCAACTAAACAAGCCGCATCTGTGGCCTCAAGTGGAACTAATGGGGTATACGTTTTTGGGAACACAAATGCTAATGCTCCTAAAAGTAAATCTCCCGCTAGTGCTAAAGTCCAGCTTAACAATGAAATTTTGTGTTCAATACTAAAGGATCAGTTAGCTGCCCTTATTGCACCCATTCTTAAAAGGCTTGACTCAGTAGATGAGAGGCTCTACAAAATTGAAAAATGTATTTCCTGCAGTAAACAAAGGATTCCAACTAATTCTATAGAACAGGATAATGGGGGTGCACCATGTAACCCTTTAGGGGTGCAAGCCAGCGTGCAAACCGATGACATTCCAAATGCACAAGTATGTATTGCCCGGGTCCCTCAGGTGCCGAGCGCTGGATGCCTGTCCGGCCGAACCCAACAAACGGCACTATGGCCCAAGCACTGCAGAGGAATAAGGTAGTAGGTAACGGGAGAAGGGTAGAAGAAGGGCCTGAAGGGAGCCTCGATATGCTTCCAAGCCTCCACCTTCCCCCAGAAGCTACACCCTATACTATTATTTTAGCAAATGTACCCCCACTCCCTGAAGGTACTCATGAACACTGGTCAGCCCTTACAAATAAAGCTCTCTACTTTTTAGGAAAAAGTTTGGCATCAGTAAGGCATTGTTTGATGAATTCAAGATGGTGAGGCGTATTAACTGGATTGGTTATTCACTCAAGTCCTTGGCAGGGGACTGTGTGGTACTGAGTTTTAGGTCATCTTCTTTAGTACAACACATTCTTGAGTTGGCTGCCCACTATCCCCCTGCTGTTGATGACATAAAAATCTTACCCTTAGGTTTTTTTTATAAGCCTGGTAGGACCCCAAGATTTAAGGAGTCCTGGGTTCCCCGTAGGGCTTTTACCATGGTTGATTATCCCATTCAGACCAGCAATCGCTTTGAGTTATTGTCCACCTTAGACGACAACGCCTGACTGAGAGGAGGTGTTACTCCTCCGCGGGTCGAAGAATATGGGGTTATGGAGATGACAGGTGGGTACCCACCCGGCTTTTACAACATGTTGGGTGGAGGGTGTAAATCCACCCAGGCTATTCCTACTGGTAGTACAGGTCAAATCTGTCTGAGTCAGGACCAGCGGGTGATTTCTGCTGTCCATGAGGATCGCCTGGTAGCAAGTTTTTGCTTAACGAGGCCTTCCGCAACTTTATCCTCGTGGAATCTTGCTGGGTTGGAATCCATACTACTTTCATCTGATTGGGCAGGTTTTATAGAGAATACGGATATATGGGCCTTCCAAGAAACTTGGGCTGTGGAAGGAATCTTTCATGCGGGATATTTAAACTTTTTTAAACCTGCAATTAAAGGACCGAGGGGTAGGCCAGTTGGTGGGTTGACTTTTTGGGTATGGCAATGTGAGGGGTTAAGGGTGGATGAGGTTTCCATCAATAGCCCTGACATTATGGCTATCCGGGTTAGATCATCGAAGGGCCTCAACGTGATTATATATAATGTTTATGCGAGGGGTCTTCCGGGTGGTAGGAGCTCTCAAGTTGTTTCAATCCTGGAAAGTCACCTAAATCAGGACGATAACCGTAGCCACCGGATTATTGCGAGTGATTTTAACACGTGTTTTGAGCCCCTAGACTTGGACGATGGTAAGCTTACTGAAGCCGAGGATGTATTGTGGGGTATTCCACAGCTGGACCTACAGCCCATAAGGAAATTGTCTGAGGCTGCACTCCAATTGAAGGGTTTGTGCCTGGATAGGGGTTTGAGGGCGGTCAATGGCAGGACCCAGTCAGATAGGCAGGTTGTGCAAACGTTTGACAATGGTAGATCCGGTAGCCCCATTGACTATATCTTAGTTAATGTGGAGATGTGGCCGAATATTTTAGATATGGTGGTCGTGAGTAGGCCAGAAAGCGATCACAACCCTCTGACTTTGACAGTTACCGATAGTAGTTTTAGAAGTTCCCCCATGTGTGAAGATGTAATAATCCAGGAGAAGGTAACCGTTTCCAATGGCCAAAGAAGGGTCCGGTGGCCTAAGATAGCCACTAACGAAAGGATCTGGGCTGACATTAGGGCCATGGTCCCAAGTTCCCTCTGTAAATTTAACGGCTGTGAGTCACAAGCGGTCCTCAATGCTAAGTTACAGAGCATCCTGAAAAACATAACTTGTTAGACGCTCTTCAGTATATTTATTTTAACAGATTGGAGGACATCTATCCAAACGGTGTGGTAGCCCTAAGAATTCTGCTTACAATTCCAGTGACAGTAGCATCTGCGGAACGCAGTTTCTCACGCCTCAAATTAATAAAGACTTTTTTTACGCTCAACGATGTCTCAGGAACGGTTACCACGAACTACCTTTACAACGCATTTTTTACGACGCAGGATCCTTTACAACGAATGTCTTTACAACGCATTATATTACATCGCAGATGCCTTTACAACGCATGCCATTACAACGTAAGTATAGGTAAGTATATAATTATAATAAAAATGTTATTTAATTATTATTTATTTTTTAAAGAATTAAATATTAAATACTTGATATATTAAAAAAATATATCATTTATTTAAAACATTTATTTAAGTAATTTTATTATTAATTACAATTTTTACACCTACACTATCCAGCACTTACCCTACTATTACATGCCCCTGGAGTTAGAATAGTATTTTTTACCCCTACACTATCCAGCACTTACCCTACTATTACACCCCCCTGGAGTTAGAATAGTAATTTTTACCCCTACACTATCCAGCACTTACCCTACTATTACACCCCCCTGGAGTTAGAATAGTAATTTTTACCCCTACACTATCCAGCACTTACCCTACTATTACACCCCCCTGGAGTTAGAATAGTATTTTTTCCCCTACACTATCCAGCACTTATCCTACTATTTCACCCCCCTGGAGTTAGAATAGTAATTTTTACCCCTACACTATCCAGCACTTACCCTACTATTTCACCCCCCTGGAGTTAGAATAGTAATTTTTACCCCTACACTATCCAGCACTTACCCTACTATTATACCCCCCTGGAGTTAGAATAGTAATTTTTACCCCTACACTATCCAGCACTTACCCTACTATTACACCCCCCTGGAGTTAGAATAGTAACTTTTACCCCTACACTATCCAGCACTTACCCTACTATTACACCCCCCTAGAGTTAGAATAGTAATTTTTACCCCTACACTATCCAGCACTTACCCTACTATTACACCCATTATTTTAAAACACCTAAATTTTTTGAAATATATATATATATATTTAAACAAATAAGAAAATTAAAGTAAAATAAAAATTAAATTAAAATAAATTTAATTAATTTTAATTAATTAAAGTTTTAAATAATATTATATACTTACCTATACTTACGTTGTAATGGCATGCGTTGTAAAGGCATCTGCGATGTAATATCATGCGTTGTAAAGACATTCGTTGTAAAGGATCCTGCGTTGTAAAAATTGCGTTGTAAAGGTAGGCGTTGTAAAAGTATGCGTCGTAACGTCATACATCCCTCTGGAACGACTATCAGGATTGCACCTTTCAATTGAAGGAGATATTGCAGCAACTTTGGACTACAGTGAAATGATTGATGCCTTTCGCAGAAGAAAGGCTAGGAAGATCACATTTTAGCATGTAGTGCTACACACACAAGATATTGATTTGTCACAACAAATTTACTTATTCAATATTATCCTGTCAGAATGAACTTATTGGGCTCTTTACTGTGTTATTTTTCAGAGTTCAACTGCATGTATCCTGTTTTGTTCCTCCTTCAGATTTGGCTGTGAAATTTATAAAAACAGCTCTCCGGAAGGTAGACAAACTACTGACAACAAGCATCAGGGGAGGTCTATTTGAATCCATCTGGCACAACCCCACCCTAAGATACAGGGATAAGGTTCTAGACATGCACGAATGGTACAGCCACGGCATCTCCATCGCCAAAGACCTCCAGAAACAGGGCGCGGACATAACGTTTGACACCCTAAAGGGAAAACACAACCTACACAGCATAGAACTCTACAACTTCCTGAAAATAAAAGTTGCAATAAGGAAGGCAAACCTCAACAGCCGGACACCATCGCTAATACAACTCGCTGCGAGTCTTAACACACTAGGTCACCAGGTAGCACACTTATTCAAGGCCCTCCGCCCCAAAAACACCAAACTCAATGATAAGGTCACAAACTTCTGGGGGGGGGCAGCAGGGAAGGAACTAAGTGAGGACGAGAGAGCAGAGCTATGGAGATCCACAACTAGGAAAAAGATAACGGCAACGCTAAACCAGACCAAATTTTGGCTAGTGCACAAGGCATACTGGACACCGGCCCGCCTGGCCACCCTGGGAATACGAGACAGCGATGTATGCTGGAACTGTAACAAGGAGAGGGGAGACTTAGAACACCTCCTGCTCAAGTGCCCAAAAATCAAGGATTTCTGGGGAAGAATTAGAATACTCATCTATGAGATCACAGGTATAGACATACAAATAGACTTCGCAAGTCTAGCCCTAGGCTTTACATCTCAGGCCATCACAACGACAGAGGATCGTGACCTCATTGACCTTTTGTTGACGGCCGCAGTCAAAATAGTCCTAAGTAATTGGAAGGACACATCGAAAGCTGCGCCCCAGGCATGGCTCAACTGGGTCACGTTCCTAAGGGGGGCAGATAACATCACAGTGAAACACTCACCGAAAACGCACAGGCAGTCAAACATGTGGGGGCCCTTAGACCTCTACCTATCGTCACATAAACCCCCGTAGACGCAGAACAAAGACATAACGGAGGGCACACTCTGCAAATCTATGCGCTAACAAAAGGCCCGTCACATCTCTCATCTCCTACTTCTATTCTTTCCTGTCCCTTTAGGGTCCGGGGCGAGGGGTAGGATACGGCCTAACATGGATAGGGGAACGGCATGATACAACGTCAAGCAGGACTTGGGAACCTGAACTATGGAATCCGAACTTTTCAAATATCGATCTATCGAACTACCTCAAGAATACGGACTACCGCCCCCCCCCCCCGGCGCCCCCCCTTCTTTTTCCCTTTTTCCTTCCCTTTCCTTTTTTCTTCCGTCTACTTTCTTCCTCCACTCATGTATATTCCTTGCTCCATGTAAATATATATTTTTTATATACAATAAAGAAATACAGAAATTAAAAGAAATTTATACTGCTGTTTTCTTGACCCTCTGGTTCCTTTGGAATTTGGGGGCATGTCCAACTAATAATTCAAGGAGCCCGCAAGTGTTACACTCATGGATATTTGCTCACCTGTTTTCCATCCCCTCTACTTTTTGCCCATGTTACTGATATCCACATTAATTTGCTTCAGTGATGGCAAATAACTAAGATCAAAAGTCCTGCGAAGTCACTTTCTGTGATGTCACTTCTTGCGACGCAATATGCAATTAGAGGGGCCTCACATCTTCCCTTTCGCCCGGGGCCTCAGAAGGCCTAGGACCAGCTCTGTATTCGTTGATGGATGCAGGATTCTCACCAATATAATAGCTAAAAAAAGGAAAAGTAATTCAGCAGAAACATGGGGACTATGACTACTGAAAGGCAATAAGTGCAGTTGTTATGTTGCCAAAGCTAATCATGGTGGATATGGTATGGGATCACGCATCGGTGGCCAAATTTGTGTTGGTTTAAAACAGAAAAGTAAGTGTTTGAGTTATGTTTTTACTGTTGTTCTTTAGAGCCTTGGAGGTGTCAGAGATGTTGGTTTGAAAAGTGAAACTGTGAAAATCAGATAGCAGGCACATTACATGGGGATGGGTAAAGATTGACCAAACATGAAAAAATTTATCGTCTGGGATAGGATTTAGGGCCAGATGCATCAAAGAAGTGCTGGTAAGAGCCCCTATAGATTTGCAGGAGGTATAGGGACCTGTAAAGTCAGGCTCTGGCCTTAGGCAGCAGCGGGGGGATCTGTAGGTGATTGATCAATTGGGGCAGTTTCGCAGAAAGGCTTAGACAGTTTGTGAATAGTAGAACAGGATTATCTCATACATTTGTTTTGATGAATAAGTATGTGCTCTGAAGGGAATAGGTTACTAGTGGTGGTGGGAAATAAAAGGCTATTTAAGAAAAGGGTAGTGAGATGCTATGACACAGGAATTACAATTAGAAGGGCAGGATGCCATGAGTGGGTATCAAAAAACAAAATCCTTTAAGTAGCATGCAGTTGTGGAGAGAAGGTAGATAATTCTATTAAAAGAAAATGTGTTCAGCTTCACCTGCCCTAAGGATGTGCTATCTTTATATCACAGGAAGTATATCTGGCTGGAGTTATTCGATGACACATACATTTTGTAGAGCTTGTTTTTAATGGTTTAACACTTGTATATCTCTATTGTTTGGCACTTACAAATAATTCCCAAGTCCGGGAATTTTAAAAAAAGGATCTGATTGGTCAATGGAGATTTTTCCTACTAGGATTTCTTTCTGTTCCACAATACCAGAAAGAGTACCAGGAATCTGGGAGATCTGATTGGCTGCCGCAAGAGAAAAATTGCTCTTGAGGCAGCAATTACGGGAAAAGGGGCACAGTCTCGGTGTCTTCTTAATTAAAAAAAAAAAGAGACCTCTAAGAGGCTAAGGTAGGAACAACCTGCCCCGCCCCTCAGGTCACATTGGGTGAACCTTTAAGGGGCAGTCCCTTAGTTAAAAAAATATTTTTTAAATGAAAAAAAATCACAGGATTTGCGACTTGGATTTCTGACTAACGGATTCCCTACAGCTAAGATGATGGCCAGGACCTTGGTACCTGTCTCGGTATAGTGGTCCCATGCATTTTGGATGACGGGGATTCTCGATTTAGGATTTGGACTCATGAGCCCCGAGGCAAGCTTAGAGTGTGAAGTTTGTGATGGTTTTGAAAATCCTATTTAGTTTTCACAAATACAGTAAAAAGAGAGGCATGGCCTAAGACCAAGCTCTATGGGGCAACGGTTGGGTGTTCCATACAGTGTGGGGCGACATCACGCCTCATTCCCAGTTGCACAGTGAAGTATACTCTGATATATCACTATTATTCTTTTCTCCATTTTCATATATTTAATCCATGCTTATTCCAATGTTTTAAACACTTTTCCATTTTAGTCCACATGCGAGGTCATGCCTTTTCAGAAAGCATCAACTATTCAAGATGTGCCTATCTGGACCTCCTTCAAGAATGCAGACAAAATGCATGATGTATCTTTAACCCCTTTCACGTGGGGCTAATTCCCATGCGGTGCGGGGGGAGGAGCCGAGCGTGGCGCCGCGGTGCTCGTGTCGATCCCAGCTCGTCATGCTGCACAGTAGAGGTGTGCTCATGACGAGCTGAGCTCGTCACGACTCCGCCCACTCCTTCCGAACACCCGCAAAGGCGGGGAATTAGCCCCGCGTGGGCCGTCTGCGGCCGTTATGACGAGCTCAGCTCATCATGAGCACAGCTCCACTGTGCCTCATGACGAGCTGAGCTCATCATAAGCATGCAAGGGGTTAAGCAGTGTGCATTTATTACAACCCAATGCATTTCGGGCTTAATTAGCCCTTCTTCAGGGGTAACTGCAAATGTCAATGTAAAAAAATCACCATTATTACATGGTTCTACTCGTAACATGTCAGCAAACTCTTGTGCCCCAAATTATAACGATTAATGAAACCACAAAGACTAACTAATTCACACCCTATCCCACTCTTTATATAGTTACTCACAAACCAGTCCTTTAAATAACTTTCCCGACTAAATTAATTAATCGTTATAATTTGGGGTACACTGCAGCAACAGATTTGCCTTAATCCACTGACCCTCACCATTGCCTATAGTTTTATTAACAATTTATTCAAGAAAGGTCAATAAAGTGCCTAAACCTTCGAATTCCATTCAGTAGCCATAATTAGCTGCACTTTGCAGAAAAGATATTTTTCAGACAAAATGCCCAAAATAAAAAAATAATATAAACAATACATAATGGGTACAATGTATAATATCGTACTATATTGCATTCACGGGGTTCTTGGAACCACTCAGAAACCAGCTTCGATGTCTATGTCACCGGAACCCCTCAATGGCAACATCGTACTTATTACTCAGTTACCGGGTATATATTTTCCTCTCTGTCTCTCTGTCTCTCGCTCTCTCTCTCTCTCTCTCTTTCTTTCTCTCTATCTCTATATATACGTATATATACTGATAAATAGACATAATATTCTATACATATATTTATATAAATATATACATATGATATATATCTATCAATTTATCTATATTCACTTAAAAAAACAAAGATTAAAGTAATGTTATAGTTAGGTGAATATACCAGTGACAACATTAACAAAATAAACATTTTTTAACAATTTCCAAAGTTTACAAAGATAAATAAATAAGATCTTTTTATCACAATTATGTTACTTTAACCTTTGTTTTTTCAGTGAATTTCCAGATTTTTTTTAACATAAAGTAATATTTAATTAGCATACGTAAATGCAACCCCCACCATGCACCACCTATGGCCATGCACAGCAGGTGGTTTGCTGCAGGCCCTGGAGCCAAACCCCACATGCAGCCAACCCCACACTGCACACGGGCTGTGGCCAACTCCGTAAAAGCAGCCAACCCCACACTGCGAAGGGCCTTCGGTCAGACACAGGGGGGTTGGCCACAGGGCCTGGCCTGTGGCTAACCACCCACCTGCAGCCAACCCTATGCTCTGTATGGCCTTTGGCCATGCACAGTGAGGGGTTAGCCACAAGACCTGGCCTGCGACCAAGCCCTGTGGCCGACCACCTAAAGCCAGCCAACCCCACACTAAAAACAGCATTCGGACGGGCATGGCAGGGGGTTGGCCATAGGGCCTGGCCCTGGGGACCCATTCCTTAGGTACCTTTTTTTATTAAAGGGGAGGAGGTCGCCCAGCCCCTTCCCGATTCTCTTTAGGCCCTGGGGATCCCATCCCCAAAGGCTGGACATATAAGTTAAAAGGGGAGGGGCACCTTGTGGTCCCCCCCCAGTAGCGGTCGGTGGTGGGAATGCTGCCGGGCGGTGACGTGGGGGGGAGTAAAAAACAGAATACGGCCAAATGCAGGTATGTAAACATAAACAAATAAAACAAATTTCGTTGCGCGCACTGCATCTCCAAATTCGATGGAGTGCGCGCAACGAAATTCTGCTGGGAGCCGACTTGGTGTTTGCTCCTGCTGGCGGGAAATAAAAAAATGCTCCAACCAAGCAAGAGCAAACACAGGTTTCCCTGCCCTTGCTGGTGCGGTCAGGGAAACCACTATGTCTGCTGGATTGCCACATTCTTTGCTGATTTCTTTTCTTTTTAGCCCGGGTGGGGTCCCTCTGGGTTCCTCCCATGGGCCTTGCGGGTCAGGGGTATCTTTACCCTTCCCCCTTATATTAATATTATTATTTTTAACTTCAGGACAGGAGACTAAGTCCACGAGTCCTGGTTTAGCCGCCAGCAAAATTTTTCTCATATTGCTGGCAGCCAATCAGAGCCCTCGCTCGAGATGGCCCAAGGGGAATAAAGCTCCCTGGGCCAATCAGAATACTCTATTTTTAAATTGCTGCTCCCGCCCACTGTTGAGATATACAATTATTTTTCAACCTTAATTTCTCAAAAATTACTGAACTGATTTACACTAAATCACAAAAAGCACATTCTGCAGACCAAGATCTAGCTTCCTGCAGAATTTGGTGTAATTCCGTCCAGCAGTTTTTGGTGTAGCCCGTCTTAAAGAAGTCTATGAAAAATACATGAGGATTTTGTGATTTCAGACCGCCTGTTTTCTTCGGACCCCACTTGACGATTCACTGTGAAATTTTCCATAGTCACACTAGTCAAAAAGTTGCACCTTTTTGGAAAGTTTTGTGGAAATTTGTCAAACAGTGCCAAAGTTATTAGCAACACAAAAATGTTTTTCTTGTGGAACAGTAGACCTAACTATTTATACATATACACATATTTATATAATACCCAGTGACGGTTGCTAGTGGGTAGTTATAGTCAGAATCATGTTTCCATAGGAAAAGCATTTTTTGTTTTCCTTATATCTTTGGCGCCTGCTGTGGGTTGCCCCGGGTGGGCTCAAGAGCACCGACTTGGAAATGTAAAAAGGGAAAAAAAGATATTACTGGCTACTGCAGGAGCAGGGAGTTGGTGGGGCCGTGGTTGTCCTGGGGCTCCTCCCTTAGTGGCCCAAAAAAAACGAATGGTCTGTGGTGCCCCGGTTGGGCACCGGGGCACCCAGTGAGTAAAAAAAAATGATGACTCTAGTGTGGGCCCCATACGGCTACTTGCGGGGAGCCGGCATTGCTGTAGGGGCCCTGGAGTTCTTCCCGTCGCCTCCTAACCAAGAAAAAACACTAGATGACCTGGGTGGGACCAGGGCAGAAAAATAATACAAATCAAGTAAATGTGAATAATAAATGAGTGGCCACAGCCGCTTATTATTATTCACTGCTCCTTTAAGGAGTGATGCAGAATGCCCTGTGAGGGTTAATTATATATTTTTGGGTTTTGGTGATGTTCCTAGAAGGGGCATCACCAAAAATATTTTTAATGTGGTGTGGGCTTCATCAAGGAATTCTGCCCCCCCAAACCTTCCAGCAACATTAGAAAAAATCTTAAATATTTTAGGAGAACAATATTTGGGGTAGAAGAATGCCGTAGGTAGTTTTTTAAATATGTTTTTGATTTTTTTAATTGCGCAAAATGCAACTGCTATTCTGTGCTATATGTTAACGCAAAATTCATTCTCATGTCAATTTTTGGGGCTATGATGCATTTAAACAAGAGCACTGTGAACAATAGCTGCTCACGTTTTGTTGTACCTGTTTTTTAAGTTTTGGTGTTTTTATTGTAAATTATTACATATTTTTGAGTCCTTTATATAGTCAATATTCAATTAGGAAAGTGTTTGCGTTGGTTAGTTTTTTTAACTTAAATTGCATTAGTTGTTTTGTTTGCTGTTTGAATTTTTTTATGTTTAGTCCTCTTTTGGTGGACGCTAATTAGTGTTTATGTGTTAATGTTATACATATGTATATTTTTGAATTTATGTTTAAAGACATTTTTTTTGCACATAGTTAATAGTTAAAGAAATGATTATTTGATATTTGTGTTGAGTGCTTTCATTTTATATTTTTTATTATTTCTGTTTTACATGTATTGTTTGTTTATGTAGCTTAATTTTAGTGTCATATATTTTTATTCTATTTAGAAATATTTATTTAGTGCTTAGATGTTAAATAATACTAAATAAATAGTTCAATATGCTATTTTATATTTTATGGCTTTTTAAAAGATGAATTTAGTGTTCTTAATCTGTTATATTATGTATTTATTAGTGACGATTATTTGTTGCTGATAATTTAATTTTATTACTTGTGTATTGATGTATATATTTAATGTGGTAACAATATTGTATATGTCTTTATTGTTGATTTCTATATTTAGGGATTTTATATATTTTCAACAGCAATATTTTTGTAGTCAGATTTAGGGTATTTCTTGTTTTGAGTATAGGGTAACACAATTTTCGTTATAGATATTTTTGGTGATATCTGTGTATTTAACTATAGTTTTCCTCAATATTCTGTCATATAACCAAAGCTGGGGTTAGAGCTTGGGGCCAGATGTACAAATATTAGGAATACCAATTTCCTAATTGCGATTATCTCTGAATCACAATTCGGAAATAGGTATTGCTAATGTAAAAATGTTTGTAGCCCCAAATGTTGATTCCTAGAAGGTTGCAAATCGACCTACAGCATGAATATTAACAAGATAGGTCGCAATTTTGCAACCCATGAGGAATCACCGCCATCAAAGGGATGGTGGCCTGCTGGGTCAGCAGACCACCATGTTGTGACTTCTTTTTAATAAAGTAATCTTTTCTTTTTTTTTTTAAATGCTGCCCGGTTTCCTTAAGGGAATAGGGGATGTGTTTAATGAAAGAAAATTAAACGTGTAAGTTTATTTATTTTTTAACATTTTCAAAGAGGAAAGGGTGTCAAGGAGACCCCTTCTCATTTGCGAATGGGTTGCCATCACTTTTAAACTGGTGGTAAAGCATTACTATTTTGCGACCAGAATTCATCGCAAAACAGTAATACATACCATACCAATTTGGTATTTGGAATGAATACCAGGGCCGGACTGAGAACCAAACCCGGCCCTGGCAAAGAGCTCGGCCGGCCCCTTGGGGGTGAGACCGGGCTCTTTGCCGGGGCCGGTTTTCGGACGATTTTGGGTAGGAGTGTTGTGCTTAATTCAGATACTCTGTCCATCACCACCCCCTTTATGAATCGTTTTGGCCACCACAAGTGTGTAAGGGTATGCTCAGATGTGAGTCCCTTGCTCACTGCACCATCAGGATTCAAGCAAGCCGGGCCGAAGACGGCTGTAATGCCAGAAACCGGTCCCCGGAAGCTTGTTTCCTTTCCATTAAAGAATTGGCTTGGTAGTTTGGTCTGCCCTGTTCCCATGATGCACTGGGCCAGGGTCAGACTAATTTGCATGTAGCCAGGTTCTGAGCTGGGATGGTGCAGTGAGCTAAAAAACGGTGATGGATCAAGCCCTGATCTTTTGACTGGGTAGTAGTGTTCTGCTTAATTCAGATACTCTGTCCATCATCACCCCCTTTATGAATCGTTTTGGCCACCACAAGTGTGGAAGGGTATGCTCAGATGTGAGTCCCTTGCTCACTGCACCATCAGGATTCAAGCAAGCCGGGCCGAAGACGGCTGTAATGCCAGAAACCGGTCCCCGGAAACTTGTTTCCTTTCCAGTAAAGAATTGGCTTGGTAGTTTTGTCTGCCCTGTTCCCATGATGCACTGGGCCAGGGTCAGACTAATTTGCATGTAGCCAGGTTCTGAGCTGGGATGGTGCAGTGAGCTAAAAAACGGTGATGGATCAAGCCCTGATCTTTTGACTGGGTAGGAGTGTTCTGCTTAATTCAGATACTCTGTCCATCACCACCCCCTTTATGAATCGTTTTGGCCACCACAAGTGTGGAAGGGTATGCTCAGATGTGAGTCCCTTGCTCACTGCACCATCAGGATTCAAGCAAGCCGGGCCGAAGACGGCTGTAATGCCAGAAACCGGTCCCCGGAAGCTTGTTTCCTTTCCAGTAAAGAATTGGCTTGGTAGTTTGGTCTGCCCTGTTCCCATGATGCACTGGGCCAGGGTCAGACTAATTTGCATGTAGCCAGGTTCTGAGCTGGGATGGTGCAGTGAGCTAAAAAACGGTGATGGATCAAGCCCTGATCTTTTGACTGGGTAGGAGTGTTCTGCTTAATTCAGATACTCTGTCCATCACCACCCCCTTTATGAATCATTGATTGTGTTACAGGGCCGATTTTGCAGCTATGCAGCAAAAATGGCCCTGTAACAAAAACGGCCCCCAGGGCCCAAAACCGGCCCCCACCCTTGCGGCGCACCAGGGGATTGCCCGGTGCCCGCAACGGCCAGTCCGGGCCTGATGAATGCCCTATACGCGGCCCTACTAAATACCAAATCGCAAATGTAAACTGCAAGTCGGTAACACGTTACCGAATCACATTTTGCCTTCTGTACATTTGAAAATGCATTTTTGCGGTCACAAACGTCCCGATTCTGTGAATCAGGCCGATGGCGACCACAAAAACGCTTTGTATAATCGGTCCCCTGGTTCCCTATGTTCCAAAGTCGGCAACGCTAGCCACTTGGCTACATCGCCTCCCCAGCATCTAGGCCACATCTCCAATCAACCTTCCATGCAACCACCTAGAGCACTGTCAGAGGACCCGTTCCATGCAACCACTTAAAGCCCTGTCAGAGGACCCGCTCCATGCAACCACCTAGAGCACTATCAGAGGACACCTTCCATGCAACCACCTATAACATTATCAGAGGACCCATTCCATGCAACCACCTAGAGCACTATCAGAGGACACCTTCCATGCAACCACCTAGAACACTATCAGAGGACACCTTCCATGCAACCACCTAGAGCCCTGTCAGAGGACCCGTTCCATGCAACCACCTAGAGCACTATCAGAGGACACCTTCCATGCAACCACCTAGTACATAATCAGAGGACCCGTGCCATGCTACCACCTAGAGCTCTATCAGAGGACCCGTACTATGTAACCACCTAGAGCACTATCAGAGGACCCGTTCCATGCTACCACCTAGAGCACTATCAGAGGACCCGTTCCATGCTACCACCTAGAACATAACCAGAGGACCCCTTCCATGCAACCACCTAGAGCTCTATCAGAAAACCCCTTCCATGCAACCACCTAGAGCACTATCAGAGGACCCGTTCCATGCAACCACCTAGAGCACTATCAGAGGACCCGTACCATGCAACCACCTAGAGCACTATCAGAGGACACCTTCCATGCAACCACCTAGAACACTATCAGAGGACCCCTTTCATGCAACCACCTAGAGATCTATCAGAGAACCCCTTCCATGCAACCACCTAGAGCACTATCAGAGGACCCGTACCATGCAACCACCTAGAACATAATCAGAGGACCCGTGCCATGCTACCACCTAGAGCTCTATCAGAGGACCCGTACTATGCAACCACCTAGAGCACTATCAGAGGACCCGTACCATGCAACCACCTAGAGCTCAGAGGACCTGTACTATGCAACCACCTAGAGCTCTATCAGAGAACCCCTTCCATGCAACCACCTAGAGCACTATCAGAGGACCCGTTCCATGCAACCACCTAGAGCACTACCAGAGGACCCGTTCCATGCAACCACCTAGAGCACTACCAGAGGACCCGTTCCATGCAACCACCTAGAGCACTATCAGAGGACCCGTACCATGCAACCACCTAGAGCACTATCAGAGGACACCTTCCATGCAACCACCTAGAACACTATCAGAGGACCCCTTCCATGCAACCACTTAGAGCTCTATCAGAGAACCCCTTCCATGCAACCACCTAGAGCACTGCCAGAGGACCCGTTCCATGCAACCACCTAGAGCACTACCAGAGGACCCGTTCCATGCAACCACCTAGAACATAATCAGAGGACCCGTGCCATGCTACCACCTAGAGCTCTATCAGAGGACCCGTTCCATGCAACCACCCAGAGCTCTATCAGAGGACCCGTTCCATGCAACCACCTAGAACACGATCAGAGCGCATATTTTGAGGTCGAAGGGAGGCAGGGTGCCTTGTTCTGTATGTGGAACCCTGCAGTGTGTGAACAAACATCATGAGGCTTTGGTTTGATGGACCTTTGGTGGGCTGCAAAGTGTGGAGCTGGCCCCTCAGTTAGAAGGCGGATTGGGAATCTGCACCAGTGTGTAGATCATGCAGCTGTCTACAGTACACAGCAGTGGGCGGAGTATATGTAAAATGGACAGTCGTATACCAAGTGTGAATCTTCAAAGTGTACCAATATGTCCCCAGTTTAGGTTCCATAGTGGGTAAAAGTACCTCTTGTGCCAGTGTGCCCAGTGTCTAAGTGTTTGCAATGCATCTGTGTGTGTGGTGTGCAGTTACGCATAGTGCACTGGTGTATGCTGTGCTCAGTCGAGTACAAATCACTTGTGTGTGCATATTGCAGGATGCTCAGGTATGCAGAGCATCTAAAGCTGAGCAGCATGCCTTGCTATACTGGGCACAGGTAAGTACATGACACAAGTGTATGTATTTGAATGTAGTATAAGGTGCACCAGTGTGCACGTTTTTGAAGGTGCAAAAGATGCCCAGGGGTTTACAGTCCCCGGAGGTGTAAAGAAGCAGAACCATTTCTTTCCCTCTCTACCCTTTGACTGTTTTTATGGTTGTCATAAAGATGCCTCGGGCTATTGTTTACTAGTCACAGAATTAGATGGTGACGCACATTTTGAATGCTCTGGATGGAAAATATGCGCTGGAAACTATTTCCATAGTACTAGATTATCTCATGATCATTCATCATAACAATGACACAGTATGAAACACACTGGCAGGCAACCCACGTTCATGTCACGGCCTGCCCTGTGGTTGACTCCCTTCCAAATGATCACAGTGCATCTGGTTTCTCCTGACAGCCTGCTATTAATATCTCTCCCTTCCCGGGCTGCCTTGAAGCTGTTTCACTTTCTACGGAGCCTGCTGTGTCAAGTTCCACTTTCCATGACCTCCAAGCGATGCTCTCCTTGTGAAGGGCCCTCTGTTGTTGGTTTCACTTCACCATGCTCTCTAGGTGGCTGGCCTCCTTCTGAAGGGACTACAGCGGGCGGGTCCAATCCTAGCGGGGATTGGGACCGCCCGCCATAAGGGTGGGGGTCCCGTGGGGGGCATTAGGATGTGCCCGCCACAGTGGTGGGCACATCCTGCATTTCAAGCATTGTGGCGGCCAGTGCTCTCAGCACCGCCCGCCACAATGCTAGAAATGCATTTCAGCATTTGTATAAACAAAGCGACAGGCACCGCGCGGTCTATGAGACACCGCCACCATATTAAACATTTTACGCCCCTGTCGCAAGGTGACCGGGGCGGAATAGCGGCGGACGGTCTTTCCATCCGCCGCGGTCCCCTCCGCCATACTAATATGGCGGGGCGGAATTCAGGAATGGATGTCGGGCGGATTGCCTCCGCCAGGCCGACTGTTTCTCTTTCCCAGGCTCCACATCTTGGTGTTTATCTACCTCAGGAGAAGCATGCCCTGTTCCCTTCTGCAGGCCCCTAAGAGGGTTACCCCTTAACCTGGTGGAAACCTTGATTGGATGACTCCCTTCCCACATTGTGCAGGCTGAGAGGTGCTTTGCCAGGATCTCCCAGTGGCTGCTTCCCTTCCATAGGTTCCCCGTGTAGCTGGTTCCTCTCTGCCGGTACCCCGCACGACTGAATCTCTTCTTAAAGATATCTGTGAAGATGTTTCTCTTCCCAAAGCTCCCCAAGGTTTGTCTGGTTCCTCTCATGACTGCTTACCAACCTTTGGCCCCTGTGTGATTTTTTTCACTTTTGATGGCTCCCTGTGTGGCTGGTTTTCTTCCTGGGAATGCCTAGGTGGCTGATTCCTTTTCCAGGTTCCCGGTGCTTTGCTTAACCATTCTCATAATGCCTGGATGTGTGGTTTCCTAATTAATGATCCCTACATTGCGTCTTTCTGTCGAGAGACCCCATGTATTGCTTGATCCTTTTGCCACAATCTTTGTGTGGTTGGTTTCTGTCTTCAAGATACTTTGGTGACTTTTGTCACTTCCATTGAGTGATCCTCCTATGCTGGGGTTAGTGTGTCCACTAAACTTGTGAATGTGGTTCTTGCAATCCTGTCTCACCGCTGGGATCTCCTTGAGTCAATAATTCATCTTTGCTGCTCAGTCCTGAGGTCAGCAAATGCCACAGAAGATGGGCAATATATGGAAAAGATACAATACGTAAGCACAGTGTACAGACATCAATTAAGGCTGTCTCTAAAGTGGGTCTTCAATATACTCATATGGGACAATAACCGACCCAACTAGTCAAGGTTTTTACTGATCATGGCTTTATCATGTGTATTGTTGCAGGTTTGCCTTCCAGTTGCATGATACAATGTTGTGTATTTTGTCTGGCAATGGCTTGCAATCATGTGTCCCTGGGATTTTTATTGCCACCACCTGGGCCTGGGGCTGAGTACCATTGCCTAAGAAAGTACAGTTTCCCTTCTGCAGCTGAACGCCTTTGAAACTAAGGTCACATTGTATTTTCCATAATACAGTGGAATTGTATCTTCTACCAAAGGTTCAATATGCTAACCAAAAATGAAAATAAAAGTAAACTGCTACATTCAGACACACTTCAGGAACCTTTCAGATAATGCTAAGCCTTAATCCTGGCATGTCTTTATTAATGTTAAGGAAATTGAGGCAGACAGGAACAAACTCCAAGTTGACCATATGACCTCCATTTTCACATAATTCAGTATTTCTTTTCTTCTTCCTCCTAGGTAGGTGTCAATGTGCTATTACACGTAGTACTCTGCAGCTCCTGCAAGAATAAGTTCACTTAAAGATTCTTCAAGAAATTGGAATTAATACCAGGGAGGGTTCTCTGCACATTTACTGGCAAGAGATGTAAAGACTAACGAAGCATCCTCGACTAGTCTTTTCAGGTCTGTGGTCCACTGACTTGAAATGGCTAGAAGAGAATTCCATGTTTTACCCTCTGATTGAGTCTATACAGGATAGTGAGCCATTAGACAGTATTGGCAGAAACCTGGATGGCCATCTGGTCATAAGTATTATAGAGATTGGCTTTAGCACGAAAACTTTAATTGTCATAATCTAATAAGTGCATTTACCTGCTTAGGTCCTGTTGATTTTTTGTTCCTTATTATTTACATGTCTATTCACTAATCAGCAAAGTGTTTTAGAAACATTATTCTGCCATTTTTTGTGTCTCCTGTCTTAGCTTTATGAAACTGATCATGTTCATAGAGGAAAAGGGGTAAACAACCTTTACAACGCAACTTTTACATCGCAGAGCCTTTACAACGCAACCATTACAACGCAAACTATTACACCGCATTGCTCTGGGGGGCGCTCTAGGATAGGGAATAGGTTAATTTACTATCCAATAACCTTCCCTAGTGTCCACGGGGACTGGAGTTGAAATAGTAAATTAAACTATTCACTATCCAGCACCCCAAAGCACTATGCGTTGTTATGGACTGCGTTGTAATACTTGCGTTGTAAAGGCATGCGATGTAAAAGCATGCGTTGTAATGTCATACATCCAGGAAAAGGGCCTCATTTAGAGATTGGCGGAGGGTTACTCTATCACAAACATGAAGGATATCCTGTCCACCTTATTACAAGTACCATAGGATGTAATGCATTTGCAATAAGGCAGTCATACTTGTGACGTAGTAATCCGTTCAGCAAACTCTAAATCAGGGCCTATGCAGGGGCGGTCCCTCCTCAAGAGCTGAGGAGCGTCGACCCGCCTGCTACCAGCGCAGCAGGCAAACACAAATAAATAAAATAGCATGGCAATGCCATTTTATTTATTTGCCACTGCACCAGCTCGTGCTGTGTACAGACCGAGGGTGGGGACGGGGCTAAATACCGAAAATGCAGGATGACAGCACTGGTTTGCAGTGCATATGTCGGATTGGCGCCCGCCTTGCAACGGCCAGCCCAATATGCGCAGTGTAAAGCCAGCAATCCAAAGGCCTGGAGATAGCCTGGAGATTGCTGCCACAGACCCCCAGCCTCAAAATCAGCACTGGGTTAATCTGCTCCAACCAATCCAGGAGCTACTCTGATGATGATGAGAGTAGCTCCAGGATTGATTGGATCACGTTCCACTGAGCAGGAAGGCAAGTCCTTCCCTTTCCTGCTCGTGGACAACCAGGATCTGATTCCGAGCAGAGAAGTGCCACATTGTCTTGCTACTGCTCCTCATGGTGAGTTGTGTGCCATTGCGCCCACCATCATTTTTTATTGCTAGCCGCCACTGGACCTATGCTCTGCAACAAGAACATTGGGCCTCATTTATGAGAAATGACGCATCGCTGCGTGAAAGCAGCGATGCGTCACTTCTCAGTGCGCACTCCTTGCGACATTCCTGATGCGTCATATTTACAGTATGACGCATCATGTCGCAAGGAGTTACAGATACGTCAGTATTTCTGACGTATCTGTAAGCGCAAAAGTGATGCATTGCTGGAGTGTGTCACAAAAGTGACGCAACTCCAGCAATGCGTCCTTTCACATGTGGCAAGCCCCATGTGAAAGGGCCTGCGTCAGTCTTACACCTGCTGTGAGGCAGGCGCAAGATTTTGACGCAACGGCGTCCTAAAAGTGACGCAGTGAAATCTCATAGATTTCACTGCATCACTTCTACGACCCTTCCTTGCGTCAATACGCCCCCCTTGCATACATTATACCTGGTGCAGGTATAATGTGGAGCAGGGGTTTACAAAGTGCCGCATCTACCTAGATGCGTTACTTTGTAAATATGGCGCAACAAGGCGCATTTTTTACGCCACTGGTGCGTCACAAAAAGTGACGCACCGGCGGCGTAAAAGTGACGCACAGCCTCATAAATGAGGCCCATTGTTCTTACTCAGTTGGTCACAAGTTAAATATATACAGATGTCGATTTCCATTGTGTTTCTGTTCCAATATTAGTGTGTGAACTAGATGTCTTTTTTATAAACCTTTACATTGTTTTCAAGCCTGGCGTTAGTTGATTTAACTAAAATTATGTATATAAAATACTTGCATAAAGGATTTCAGGCTACCCTCTTCATCCATTGGTCTATTGTTGTGTCAGTCACATTTTTCTTCCTTCCTCTATAGCAGCGGAATGCTATAATTGGTCGGCCCATTTCAGCCATTGGTCAATCTTGATGAGAGTGACAGGCTCAAGGCTGATTTGCATATGCCTGGGTCCAAACTGCGGTGGCATGATGACAGTGGCGGCTCCTCCACTAAGGCGGAGGAGCGCCGCTCAACTGCATTTTGAGCAGTGGAAAAAGGAAAAATAATATGATAACGCTACCTTATTATCATTTTATTTTTCCATTGTCAGGGAGGTTTATGGGGTGGGGTTTGGCTGTCGTCACAGCCAGCAAGGGGAGGAGTGGTGAGCACTCAAGTGAGCATGACGGTTTGGCCCGCCGTCTTGGCTCCTACTGCCTATCTGAGCGCCGAACCACAGCGCTCAGACCAATCGCAACGCTGCATTGCAGCGTTGTGATTGGCTTATTGGAGCCTCGGTGTGCTTCCTTCTTCAAGCAGGAGCAGAAGAGGACAACGCGAAGCGAGATGGCGGTCCCAGCAGCAAGGTAAGTAACTTTTGTAATTCATTTTTCTATTCCCCGCCCCACCTGTGCTACTCAGTGTCAGCCACCACTGCATGTTGGGTAAAATAACAATGGATTGGGATGCGGCTTGAGTAATACCAGTGGCTGAGATTAATTCAAGCATTCCATCCATCACTTTTTAGTATCATCAGACACATAGGGGTCGATTCCAATTCGGGAAAAACCACTCCGAATGGCCGTACGGAGCGTTTTTCCCATACGAATCGTACCCTGCAACGTCCCCCATACGTACGACGAAGTACGATTCGTACCAGGAGCAGGACTCCGTACGAATCATACAGAGTCCTTACGAATCAAATCCCCGTACAAATCTCCCTCGGAACCCGTTGTATGCCACATCCGTATGGTTCGCCGCTGGTTTTTCCGACCCAACAAGTACGAATCGTGTCGGGTACGCACCGTACAACGCTTTTTTTACGGGAGCCGAAAATGTCCGCAGAAGCAGAGTTCGCCTCGAAACAGGTACGGAACGACCCCCCCTGGGTACGGTGCGTACACCCCATGATTGCAGGGGTACGGTGTGTACCCCTGCGATCATGGGGTGTACGCACCGTACCCCTGCGATCATGGGGTGTACGCACCGTACCCCATGTACGCTGGGTGAACAGTGCGTACACCCTGCGATCGCGGTGTACGGTGCATACACCCCATGGTCGCAGGGGTACGCACTGTACCCCTGCGATCATGGTGTGTACACACCGTTCGGTGTGTATGTGAATGTGTGCTTTTCTGTACGAATCACCCTTCCCTGACGTGGACCGTACGAATCGCGTTCTCATCCTCCGGTCCGGATCGCACTCGTCGGTTCGTACGGCATGTTCACAATTTGTACGGAGAGGGCTCCGGATACCAATTGTACGGACAAATTTTTTCCCGGATCGGAATCGACCCCATAGTATACAGGACCAATTTACATTTGGGCAGCACAATTTCCTCTTTATTTCCAATAACACCATGGGGTGGGGCTGTCAGCTCCATCTGGGTTCCCAGCACCACTGACATTCTATCCTTTGTCTTTGTCCAGAAAACATAATCATTTGAATTCCAATTTGAGTGGTGGTTGTCAATGAAGGAAACCTATTCTAAAACCATAACTTTATGGCTGCCTCTTGTTAAACAGGACTCTGAGTCAACGATTTGTGCTGTATGTTTTGAACTAAAGCACAGGGTAATAGTTGTGCAGTCAGACCTCTGGAAGATGTGGGACCCTCCCTCTCAAGTCACCTTGCATGCCACTACATCTGTCCGGCAGTGGGTGAGACAGTGATCGATAGCTTTCAAGGCCATCAACTATGTCTAGCTCATCGAAGCTCGACTGGTCTAAAATAAAAGCATCAGGTGCCACTACAGGGCAGGGAGGGTTCGCTGAGGTGACTCTTCAGGGGTCCTCCTGCTGGATTAGATTAGTTTAGATCAGATTATATTTAAGGCTCCCTGCTTTCCGCTTTTACTGATTTTTACAGATAAATACAGACAGAAAACCATTTTATTTTCCTGTCTGTATTTATTTTTAAATGTGGATAAAAACGTGATGTGGGTGCTTTTTGAGCGATTCTAAATACACTTTGCCATGACTGCCAGGCCTCTAACTGTGTGGATTGATAGGTAAGGGGGTTAAAAAGAAATGAATTTTAGGAAAGAGGCTTAAACAGCAGTAGATATGCACAAGACTGATACTGAAATGTGCATATTTTCATATAAGTGCATTGCTTTATCTTCTGCGGGTGTTCATATTACTGAAACCTGGCAGGCATTCAAGCATGGCTGCATATTTATTGGCTAAATAAATGAGGGGAATATACCAGTTTCAGCTTTATGTTTTTTCGCAAAACCCATTATAAATATGGATAAATACAGATAAAGTTGACAAAAAATAAATATTGATAAATACGGATGGAAATGTCAAAAAAATAAATACCATAAAACCGGGAGCCCTAATTATATTAGATTAGATTACATTACATTTATAAAGCACAGCAAATGCCTGAGGGCGTCTTGGCGTTAGCAGCTGAGCTCTAGCCCCAAACTACTTCAGTTGAATAGACATGCCAGAGGCAATACTGGCCCTACCATTAGAATGGCGCCCACTATACCTCATATGAAAAAATGCCTCATTATGCTCAAAATTGATAAATTCATAGTTGTGATGCAGGGCCTGTCGGTCGGCACTTCGATCTGAGTTGCCTTTCAGACCCAACAAGAACAGATTGTGCAACATGATCCACTCACCAAATGGTTGACCCTGATGATTGGTTGTTGAATTTCCTTTCTAGCTACGTCTATTCTATGCATTATATAGCACTGCCATCTTCAAGGCACTAAACCGTGTATTGCCCTGTATGCAGTGCTTAATTTGAGCCAGTGGTTTCCAGTGCTCAGTGGCGGCACTTAATTGTCAACCCCGGGGCTTGTACCAGTCTGCTAAATGGTGGCGCTGCTAAAATGACTATTGACTGCCGCCCAAGCCATTCTTATAACTTTGGGGGTCTAGAGTAGGCTGAATTGTCGCACTTGTAAGAGTGTGATGATTAGTAATTGTATTGGCACTGCCATTGGCAGCGCTGGCAGGGCAATGGGTGGTGCAAGCTGCAGTGGCCTCCTGACGAGGGCCCAGGCATTTTTTCTTCACAAATGAAGCACTGCCTGTATGAGGTCATCCTACTGAGCTATTTTATGTTTTGAATTTGCACATGCACTACTTTGCTGGTCTATTTTACACTCTGTGTGAAATGCTACAGTTTAGATGTATAGGGACATGCTGAGTGGGGAACAGACTTTAACTAACCTTGCATGTTTTGTGCGAGTTGATACCCTAATTGAGCCTGTAAAAGTAGTTCATTTGGTGGCATTGCTTACTCCTGAGTCACATATATCTGAAAGGACAGAGATGTAGGAATGAGTGTGATTATTCAGGGCACAAGGCAGACAAATTACCCCAACGATGCAAAAGAAGATGGCGGCTCCACTCTAATGCTCATGGCTCCCTTAGTCCACAAGTGTATGACCACTGTGTGAAATTTGTTGGTAGTGCCTGACTGCTAGTCGGTGAGGGGAGTGAGGGTACTTCCTGTAGTGTGTAACTGGTAGTCTGTATGGCTTTAAGTGTGCTGCTGGTTGAGGGAGACTGCTAGTCGGTGAGCTTGGAAGTGTGTGAGGGGTGGGAGAGTGGGGTAGGGTAGGGTCACACCACTAGTGCATATTTTGTCCTTGGGACATGTAGGCCAAACCTTCTGAAGCACAAACCCTTTGGCTGCCAACTTGCAGTACCACATTATTGATCAGGTGAAGAGCACTGTCTGGAGTTAAGGCAATATTTTTGTCCGTATGTTAATGCTGTTCAAACCTGTATTTATGGTTCATTAATTGTACGCCTTTATTATTAGGGTGAACGCTCTAAGTAAATGTTGTAAGCTCTGACTGCATTCCTGACAGTGGTTCCAGTGTAAAAATGTGTATACACATTTTCAAAGTTTTGTAATATGAGGCTATGTATAATGCTCCCAGAATGCTCTCTGATTTGATACAAATATGTGCAGATGCTTGAAAGCAAGATTGATGATTCTCTGCTTTCAAGATAAAATGTTCATAAAAAATTTAATCAGGAAAAAAAACATTTTGCTAAACTACTGTAAAATTTCAAGTACCATTTCCTTGCAGTATCATTTAGTAACATGTGTTGATGCATGCTAGTATTTCCCAAAAATATTCATAATGGAAAATCAGTGTTACCAGTTTTAACCCCTTCGCTGCGGCGGCAATTCCGCCGCAGCGCTAGGGGGGGGGGCCGCGCGGCGCTCCCATGCTCGTGACGGAACCGCTCCGTCACAAGCCTCGGGCGCGCTGTGCTTGTGACGGCGCGGTTCCGTCATGGCCCCGCCCGCTCAATAGAACGTGCCGCGCAGGCGCAGCCGTGACGGAACTGCTCCGTCACCAGCACAGCCCACGCGAGGCTCGTGACGGAGCGGTTCCGTCACGAGCATGGGAGGGGTTAATAAGATTATGGGAAACAAAAATAAACAACAATTGGCAAAGCCAGTAGATCTGAAATTGGTAGTCAGCTTTTTAGTTTTGTCAATGTGTGAATTTTTTTGGCATTCCTTTTGTAAAACCTTATTGGTGTGGGAGCTGCCGGGTCCTCCCCATTATAACAAACATTGGCAAAAGCAAAAATTGTTTTTGGTCTCAAAAAGTACACACTGCCACAGTAGTTCCTGGCACTGAACAAACCTACTTGTTGTGCCAATATGCTCCTTGTGAAAGAGCACAATGCTGTCACTCACAGTGAAGCCAGCCGATACAGAGAGGGGCAGAATTTTAATAAACTCAAAAGGTCATGGTCAACGCCAGACCAAATTAGGGGTCCAATTATTAAAGAAAGTCTCAAAAGTGCACCTATGGCATGTCTTTGGATTAAGTGCAGCTATACAGCTTTCGTAAATTCCCAAGAATTTACAGAAGTAGGACAAGAAATAGTACTCCTAGAAAATATTTGTGAACTGCATTTTAGCATGAACAAATGCATGTGTAGATTTGCTCATGAAAAAATCTGAGTGTTTGCAAGTTCACATTCCCTCTAACCACGTTGTTCCCAACTCTGGAAGAAGGTTTACGTCTGCCATTATCAGGAATACATTTCCAACATTTCTCAGTATGGGAAAAGATTAGAGAAGAGTTGTTGAAATCCCTTAAAACATGAAAGTTAGCAGGTTTGCATCGACTCCAAAGGGCATTCTAACCCTGAAAATATTGTTTACAACTACCTTCAGCCCCGGTATGTAGATCTGCGCCAATATAAACTATGGTATGAGCCCTGGCATAATCAGAGCGGCTATATAAGAGCTCTTGTATAATGAGATTGCTGTCATAATGTGTCGCCACACTACATGGCACGAAAGGGACAAGTTGATTTTGTTAAAGGACAAGTAGATTTATAAAGCAACTTGCCTCATGGACAAGTAGACATTTTATTAAATTCCACTCCCCTGTAGTGTTTGAGGAAAGCGAGTGCTCTAGAATGCAAATGGTGTGAGAGTGTTTCTGGTAATTTGCTACTGTTTCTGTGATGGGAGTGGGACTGCGTTCAATAGTTTAAGACTGCTTGTATGTGAGGGGTGTAACAATGCTTCTGGTGCTGCATAACTAGTAATCCGTGAAGCATGTTCGAGTGCTTCTGGTACTGTGCTGCTACCACTCTGGAGGGATGTGAGAGTACTGTTGGTTTTCAAGATGTTTTGCTATTCCACCCTAAGAGCTTTAACAGATTCCCATGTGTTTTTGTTGGTGCCATGACTCAAGAACCTCTGTACACTTATTTAATAATTGGTGAGTAATACTCAATACTGTTAATTTTATGGCTCTTTCACTTAATGGTGTTTCATTCAACTAGTTTCTGGTACTCCCATTCACATATATTTTCCACCTGTGTTCTTTCTTCCTTCTATTCCAAAAATTTTGCCCACTATAATGACATTTTGTTATTATTACTTTTCCTGTTGACGCATTCATGTAACTACTGGTTCACTGCTAGTTGATTAAGTGGAACATTTACCAGGTTAAGGTTAGTCTGGTATTATTAGGCAACATGTATAATGGGACCCCCTCAAATGAATAATTTGTGGCCAAGGAACAGAGGGGAATAGAAATACACAAAATATGAGAGACGTTCCTTCAATGGCCATATACATCAATAATGTGTATGCATCTCTAAATGTCCAGATAGAGTGACAGTAACAAGTTAATGAAGAATACTGATTATTCAAAAATTGTGTTTATTTTTCTTTTTTTATATATATATAAATTCATATAAATACTGTTTTGAATTAGAAAATTACATAGAAAATCCATCAAATAATTACATTAGCTAGATAACAACGCTAATACTATACAAGGGCCACCAGATGTAACAGTCGGCCCCTGCTGCAGGTCTACGCGCGTTTCGGTGGTTCAAGCCACCTTCCTCAGGACCTTGTACATCATCAAGTGCAGATACCAGGGGATCAGAACAAACAAAGGAAAAAATAACACTGTAATATACGGGTATCTTTTCAAAAGGAATATATAGTCAGTAAAATCAAGAGTAAGATGAAATCCAGTGCACAGCTTCAATGGTTCCACACACGATGGAAACAGGGAACAGAAAAGCTAGAACGCTTCATATAATGGATTGAATAATCAGACTGTTCCGTGTTGCTGGCCAAATAGTCGCAGGATAGTATTAGCGTTGTTATCTAGCTAATTGGAATCCAGTTCCTTCTCCTCATCTTAGTATGTGGTATGGTTGTGGTATGATTGGTAGCACGTAAGTGAGTTGTTTGGTTGATTGTTACCTAGGGGTATTATTAATTTTCGTTTATTTATATGACTGTAACATATGATTTGTGATCTTTTGTAATTATTTGATGGATTTTCTATGTAATTTTCTAATTCAAAACAGTATTTATATGAATTTATATATATATAAAAAAAGAAAAATAAACACAATTTTTGAATAATCAGTATTCTTCATTAACTTGTTACTGTCACTCTATCTGGACATTTAGAGATGCATACACATTATTGATGTATATGGCCATTGAAGGAACGTCTCTCATATTTTTTTTTTTGTCTGGTATTATTATGAAGATAGCAAATGGTAATTAATTCTAGATATATCAGTAAGTATATTTCCCTTTTTTTACTGTTTCAGCATACTTTATTTATACTATAGGCTCCAGATTTCCTAAACCTTGATGCAGCGCAACACTGCAGGGGAGGATGCTGTGTTGCGTCAAAGGGAAAGAACAGAAACACACCATATCTACTAAGATACGGCACAGTTATGAGCTCTGATAGCGCTGGTGCACTTCTGAACTGCCTAGCAGCCAAGCAGGCATCAGTCCTGCACAAAACTATTCTTTTAGGCTTATTGCTCTCTCTATGTGTGTTCCAGAATGCAGCAACGTGCAAAGAGGAAGTAATGAGGAGAAATAAAGATATTTCTTTTCGTTACGTCAGCCTCGGATATGCGCACCATTTTGGCGTAAACCTATGTCTATGAACTTGTAAATATGGGTTTGCATTCAAATCTATGGGTGGCTTCCCAATGTAAGGTAATGCAAGACAGCGCTATGTGCCGCATTGGATTGCTTTTAAATGACAAAGCCACGCAATTTGGGCTTTGCATGGCTTAATAAGTACCCAAAAAGTTTTTGTGTCAGGCTCCATCAAAATAGTAATGCAACCCAAACGCAAAATCTTAATAAATCTCGACTTAAATTTATAAATGACATTTCCAGTAGCGGTCGGCAGTAGGAGGTTCTGCAGGGGGGTGACGTAGGCAGGGGGAGGGGCAGGGTGGGGGGTAGTAATCTATGGATTACGGAGTTTTACAGGTAAGTAAACATTTAAATAAATAAAACTAATTTTGTTGCGCGCACTGCATCACCAAATGTGATGCAGTGCGCGCAACGAAACTCGTTTTATTTATTTAAATGTTTACTTACCTGTAAAACTCCGTAATCCATCCATTACTACCCCCCACCCTGCCCCTCTCCCCTGCCCACGTCACCCCCCTGCAGAAACTCCTACTGCCGACCGCTACTGGACATTTCTTTGGTTGTCATTGTTTGCAAATCTTTACATTGTTATCACACTGAAAATACAGAATCAGTCTTGTTACTTTTAAGTAAGTACAAAGCTGGATAAAATTCTGTATTTGTTTAAGTATTTTAAGGACAAAAATATCTCAATAAACCTATTTTTTACTGCGTGACGAATTTAGTACAAGTATGAAAATGATCTTTCAGAATGGGAAGCCAAGAATACTCTGAACGTGAGTTTTTATGAGTCATAAATGTATGAATTGATATTAAGGGCTATTTTTGATTTCGCAGTTTCTTGCTTATTTGCCTTTGGGCCTTTTAGTCATGTATTTATCGAACGATTATTTATAGTAACTATAAACAGTGTCGGAAAAAATATGTACAATTTAAACACATTTTTTAATTTTGAAAACCACAGCGTGCGTCATGTGCTTAGAGGAAAAGGAATATTTGGTCGTCGTGGAGTGAACCATTTGAGCATGTTGTAATTCACTGGGGCGGCTGATTACGTGATATCTACGTCGTTTCAGCATTCCGCCTGAGGAATGCGCTTAAATATGTAAACAGAGAACCAGACCCGAGCGTTCTTTGCACGAGGCCTGCGTGACGGAAGGGCCTCGTGCGCACTTGTGAGTCACGTCTATATTTAGCCCGGGACATCCCCTGAGGAGGAATCCCCAGCATGTAAGCAACAACTGAGTCAACGTTTTTGAAGGCATGCCTGTGCTGTGTCATGGATCATTCTGGGAGTGCTTATCTTAACGACATTCTGTTTATCTTTTCGGGGACTTGAAGTCCTGGGTGTATTTTTTCTCCAGGCGGCTGACCTACCTGATTTTATATGAGAGTTTGTATTTATTTATTGCGATATTTGTACAATTTCTTCTTGTTAATTCCTCTGATAAGTGCCCATGTTGAGGGAAAATGAATCTACAGGTCCTTACCGCATACATACCAACATGTTAGAAGAGAAAAGTGTGAGATTTAAAAAATATATATATATATTTATTTCTCTCTTATTGACTTCTATTGAGGCCTGAATCGGGTCTATTGTCGTACTGAGACTAAATAAAAATATAGTGGCATATTATCAAGGGCCTTAATTCATGTGTTAGACACCTTTTCCGGTTGCTATTGCATGAATTAATTATCGCCCTATTATCAATGCGTCGCTAACTCCGGTTAGCGACGCATTTCATGCGTTATTCATCGCCCCCACGCTGGGGGCGATGAATAACGCTAATGAGATGCAGGGTGGGCATTCCCACGTCCAACCACATGTAAAATGTGGTTGGAGGTGGGATTGCCTTGGTCACAAGGCAGGCCTTGGGAGAAGGAGACCTGCGATAAACGCGTCTATCGCAGGTCTCCCAACGCCTGCTTTTAGTACGTGTTAGGCATTGCTAACATGAGGGGGTGGATCTTAAAGCTGAATCCCCCCCCCCCCCATATTATCAAGGCACACATTAGGGCATGAAAACAGCGCTTGTTTTCACGCGCTAATGCGACCTATCGACGATTTCACATCGCCTGTTGGCTTTAGCGTTGGGAATACGTTGCTAACAGGTGATGTGAAATCGGCAATAGATTTTTCCACGTTATCAACGCTGTGCGATATTTTTTGCACAGCGTTGATAATATGCCCCATAGTTTTTTTTAGGTCGAGCCTGGGCAGCGACCTGCATACTCCAGTGCGGCTCTGCGGTACTGCAGTATGCACTTGAAGCCCCGCCCTCTCTCCACTTTCTTCTTTAATAAATTTATTCAGAAGTATAAAAACATCCATAAAAGCGTCGCAGAGAACAAACATCATATATACAGTTCATATCATAAGACAAAAAATTTTACATAACATTAAATGCAGTTTAGAAAACAAGCTAAAATTGTTGGATCATATGACTGCCAGATCTAAAAAAAACATAGGCTTAAGTGCGTGTGCTGCCCAAATACCTCAGAAGGCCCACTATAAAAGCCCTTACCTTGTTAATTTCTTACTATAAAGAAAATATTAAAACCAGTCTACATCAATCAATATTAGGGCAAGATAAAATCTGTTACAATTTTCACAGAGTATTAAAGATACAAAAATTAATATATAACTGTTGACTGAAGAAATAAAATAATAAGGTAAAGTGCATACAAATTTACATAAATTGATTTGTCGATTAAATCTTGCATTCAAGATAAGGAAACAAAGAGCCACAGATTACCATAGCACTGCTGGCCTATGCTTGGGCAGGACCAGTGCAAGAAATGGGGGACAAAAACTTGTTTTGGGTCTGCCATGCCCTCCATATTATCTGGTCCCCGGGTACATAGATCTAGTTCGATAATAAGGTGCGAAAATGCGATTTATTACACATTTAGTACCAATTTCACTTGGGCACATTGATCACAATACCTAGATCCATGCACCCTATGCCCTATTCTAAACAAGTGCTAGTGAGATTTTCTTCCTGACATAAAAGACTGCCATATTTGTCATTGGCTTGTGTCATTGCCCTTCGTATGTGCTGGCTTCTGATTCGTACATAGGCTTGTTAGTCCTTCCTTAGTACCGCCTTGTCTTCATTTGTAACCTCCCATGAGGACTGGCCCTTTCACTTCGGTTGTAACATGGTCTGCTTAATAAGTCGGTGAGCACCGTTTTCTTTAATGCTCTTCACCTGTTCCACCCAGGGCATCGAAACACACTGCACACTTTTATTTTAATAGTTATCTATTTATTCAAATTACAGCGCTGTCCGCTTTAACTATAGCGGCTGCGGTCATCTAATTATTTAATATACGGCACGGTCTGCTTTCACTTTAGCTGCTGCGCTTATATAATTATTTAATTACCAGTGCGGGCCGCTTTCACTTTAGCAGATGCGCTTATTTAATGATTTAATTACCAGTGCGGGCCTCTTTCATGTTAGTGGCCACACTACAGAACTTTTTGAAATTACTGAAATTACTTTTTTTTTTACTTTGAGTGAAAGCGCCATGTGCGCTTTCACTTTAATTTTGGCTGCGCCCCTTTTATTAGATGCTGCTCACTGTAACCTGAATATGCGAGCAGCGTCTAAAAAAAGGGGCATGGCCACCATTAATGTGGTCTCACATTTGCAAGAGTTTGAGCTCTGGATATTAAAAAAAACAATACCTTTTATACATGTGTTCCTTTTAAAAACACATAAATAAAAGGCATTGTCATGTACAATGCCAATAGCTTAAACGCTCGCAAATACCAGATCTATTGCATTGCAAATGCTTGTTTCTTACCTATCAGGAGCACAGAGAAAGTGCTATGGCAGGCAAGGAGAGCGTGACAAAAACATTGTGCACCTTCCTGCAGGAGCAGATTTCTGGCAGTGCATACTCTGAGTCACCCAAGACCAGTCCCTGTCTGCAGAACTGTAGAGGAATCTGTTTTTTAGGTCGAGCCTGGCCAGCGGGTGTGCTGCACTGCGAGGCATGCTTTATTGAGTTTGGAGTTGAAGCTCCGCCCACTCTCCGTCCATATTTTCATTGGCTTGTGTCATTGTCCTTTGTAAATGCTGGCTTCTGATTCATTAATAGGCTTGTTAGTCCCTCCTTAGTATTACCATGTCTTCATTTGTAACCTCCCATAAGGACTGGGCCTTTTACTACTACTTCTGTTGTTACATGTATGTCTTATTTATTCTGTAAGCACTATTTTGTTTAATGAGTTTCTCCTATTCCCGGCCCAACATGTTTTCCTGCAACTTTCACAGCGCAATGCACGCTTGCACTTTCCGAGCAGCCATGGACAATGGCGGATGCTTTTTTTAAATTTAAATATGTCTCGCATTTACAAGATTTTGAGCTATTGGCAATGTAAGTCACAATGTATTTTATTTATGTGTTAATAAGCAAAACAGATAAATAAAAGGCTTTGTCATTTACAATGCCAGTAGCTTAAACGCTCGCAAATGCTAGACCTATTGCTTTGCAAATGCTTGTTTAGAAATTGAGCACTGGGCACTGGTAAAGAAGGCTGAGACAGAGAGGAGAGGGACACTTGATAACATGCAAATAAGCTGCACACCCATTAAAAATATCTTTTTTCTTGACGTAGTCTAACCCACCTGTAAAATCATTGTAGGAAGCGTTTCACAAAAACTCACACAGCGTCAAAGTGTCACACACTCTTGACTCTCTTCACACAGGTCTTTGGTGAAGTGCAAACTCTGCAAAGAGTGGGTTTCAAGCTTGTGTGTGATGGTACTGTGCATCTGATGGACATCTGATGCTTGTGACCTCCACTACACATCAGCAGCAGCCCCAGAAGCTTTTCCTGTATGTTCTAGGGTAGGGTAAGGGTGGGTCTAAGTCACTGCTTACCATACCACCCGATCACCACAGTGGCCTTGGTCTCTCAACATTTTCTCTCACACAATGAAACATTGTTTGAAGTTGGCAAGTCTGTGACATATTTAAATTATGCATGGGGAGGTGTCAAATATGATTGCAAGTCTTAATTAAAGTGTGGGGCACGTCCACATTGTAAGTGCCACCAAAATGAGTTGAAGTTTGGCTTTCTAGAGGTATTTTAGGTGAATGGTCTGCATATAAGGTTAATGTCTACATTGTCATAACTTTGTGGGTAGTCAGAAGTAGGTGTATCTGCCCTCTGGTGGAACTACTGCAGTGGGCAAGCACATCAATAAGTGTGTGTCTAGGAAGAGAAGACTTCACACAGGCAAATAATGTTATTTAATAACAACAACAGAAAAGTGTGACTTCAAAAGAACAACAAGCATTGGAAATGCAATAGGTCTCGCAATAGAATAGTTAGACATTTTTCTTTTTGCAAATGGAAGAGTGGCGTTGCGTGGATGAGTAGCGTTGCGTGGATGAGTGGCGTTGCGTGGATGAGTGGCGTGTGTGAGTGGCGTTGCGTGTGTGAGTGGCGTTGCGTGTGTGAGTGGCGTTGCGTATGTGAGTGGCGTAGCGTGTGTGAGTGGCGTTGCGTGTGTGAGTGGCGTTGCGTGTGTGAGTGGCGTTGCGTGGATGAGTGCCGTGTGTGAGTGGCGTTGCGTGTGTGAGTGGCGTTGCGTGTGTGAGTGGCGTTGCGTATGTGAGTGGCGTAGCGTGTGTGAGTGGCGTTGCGTGTGTGAGTGGCGTTGCGTGTGTGAGTGGCGTTGCGTGTGTGAGTGGCGTTGCGTGTGTGAGTGGCGTTGCGTGTGTGAGTGGTGTTGGAATGCAATAAGTATCGCATTAGAAAAGTTGTAGTTATTGGTCTTGTAAATGACATAATTTTTTTTTTTTGCGATGTTAAAATTGCTATATTGATGGCTTTGTCATTTACAATGCCAATAGTTATAACTTTTGCAAATGTGACACCTATAGCATTTGGAATGCAACATGTTTAGTATTTACGTGACTTATATGGCAGCTCTGGTCGTTATGCTACATCTCTAGATAGTTTTATCTTCCGCAAATGTGACACCTATTGTAACACAATATGTGTTGTGAGGGTGAGTGAGGGTGAGGGGATGAGGGTGAGGTGTTGAGGGTGAGGGGTTGAGGGTGAGTGAGGGTGAGGTGTTGAGGGTGAGGCGTTGAGGGTGAGTGAGGGTGAGGCTGAGGTGTTGAGGGTGAGTGAGGGTGAGGAGTTGAGGGTGAGTGAGGGTGAGGGTGAGTGAGTGTGAGGGGTTGTGGGTGAGTGAGGGTGAGGATGAGTGAGGGTGAGGGGTTGAGGGTGAGTGAGGGTGAGGGTGAGTGAGGGTGAGGCTGAGGGGTTGAGGGTAAGTGAGGGTGAGTGAAGGTGAGGCTGAGGGGTTGAGGGTAAGTGAGGGTGAGTGAGAGTGAGGGTGAGTGAGGGGTTGAGGGTGAACGGTTGAGGGTGAGTGAGGGTGAGGGTGAGGTGTTGAGGGTGAGTGAGGGTGAGGGGTTGAGAGTGAGTGAGGGTGAGGCGTTGAGGGTGAGTGAGGGTGAGGGTGAGTGTGGGTGAGGGTGAGTGAGGGTGAGTGAGGGTGAGGGTGAGTGAGGGTGAGTGAGGGTGAGGCTGAGTGAGGGTGAGTGAGGGTGAGGGGTTGAGGGTGAGTGAGGGTGAGGGGTTGAGGGTGAGTGAGGATGAGGGGGTGAGGGTGAGTGAGGGTGAGGGGTTGAGGCTGAGTGAGGGTGAGGGTGATTGAGGGTAAGGGGTTGAGGCTGATTGAGGGTGAGGGTGAGGGTGAGGGGTTGGGGGTGAGTGAGGGTGAGGTGTTGAGGGTGAGTGAGGGTGAGGGTGAGTGTGGGTGAGGGTGAGTGAGGGTGAGGGTGAGTGAGGGTGAGTGAGGGTGAGTGAGTGTGAGTGAGGGTGGGTGAGGGTGAGTGAGTGTGAGTGAGGGTGAGTGAGGGTGAGTGAGGGCGAGGGTGAGTGAGGGTGAGGCTGAGGGGATGAGGGTGAGTGAGGGTGAGGGGTTGAGGGAGGGTGAGGGTGAGTGAGGGTGAGGGTGAGGTGTTGAGGGTGAGTGAGGGTGAGGAGTTGAGGGTGAGTGAGGGTGAGGGTGAGTGAGTGTGAGGGGTTGAGGGTGAGTGAGGGTGAGGGTGAGTGAGGGTGAGGGGTTGAGGGTGAGTGAGGGTGAGGGTGAGTGAGGGTGAGGCTGAGGGGTTGAGGGTAAGTGAGGGTGAGTGAGGGTGAGGCAGAGGGGTTGAGGGTAAGTGAGGGTGAGTGAGAGTGAGGGTGAGTGAGGGGTTGAGGGTGAACGGTTGAGGGTGAGTGAGGGTGAGGGTGAGGTGTTGAGGGTGAGTGAGGGTGAGGGGTTGAGAGTGAGTGAGGTTGAGGCATTGAGGGTGAGTGAGGGTGAGGGTGAGTGTGGGTGAGGGTGAGTGAGGGTGAGTGAGGGTGAGTGAGGGTGAGGGTGAGTGAGGGTGAGTGATTGCGAGTAGCAAAAAAATCGTATGGAGCCAGGGGCGTAGCGCAGGCTCCTGCAGGGGGAGGCTGGGACAGGCTGGGGTACCCCTTGAACTCAATTTCTACGACTATCCCTGAGTTGTGAGAAACTGGTGAGGGGGGGGGATTCGGAAGGACGGGGTGACATCATGTAGATTTACACCATGGCATCGTGCTCCACAGCAAGCGAACGTCTCCCACAAACGGCAACATAGCGCGGCACAAAAACTCGGACTCTTTCCCCTGAGGGAAACGCGCACAGGCCTGCAGAACGGCTTATTTCCACCCTGTCAGAAATGGCACTTCAGCATGTGCCTTCCCTCGTCACTGAACAGGGCATATTGAACAGGGTCGAGGGCTGGAGGGCTGGCAGCTCGTCCTGTTCTCTTCCGTGAATGTCTAGCTGATTTGTCTTGCCAATAAAATATTATTTAACCGGGAGATGGAAACGTGCAGAGAAATGGATAGAGAGTGAGCGGAGACAAATGGAGGCGGGGGCTGGGGAGAGCGAGGGTAGGGAAACAGACAATAGGAAAAAGTAGAAAGAGGAAACATGCAGCAATGGAGAGAACACATCAGAAGAGCAGCTGTAAAATGGGATTGCGAGAGGGAAAATGAAAGGACATGTGGGACAGAGGAGAAGAGCACGAGGTGACCCAACAGGAGTAGATGGGTACTGGGGAGACATGACAGAAGTTAGAGATTAAATAGGTGCGACGGGGGTAAGAGGGCTGAGATATAGGGGTGCTTAGAGCGACGGAGATGCAGGGAAGGAGAGTGACGGTCACAGAAGGGGAGAGGTGTATAGAGATGGCGGGAGGCGGACGAGGAAAATGGTTAGAGAAGGAAAGATGAAGGAAGCACGAGGGAGAAAAGGAAGACGTAAGAGGGTGAAAATGCGTAAAAAACAGAAAAGATTAATAGGTGGGGGAGAGGGCTAGCGAGGGGAGAGCAACAGAATAGACGATCGTGATTAGAGGGTGAAAGGAAGAGAGATGAGAGATCGTGGGACGGAGGTGAAGAGAGAGATATTCGTATAACGTGTAAGAGGAGATAGCTGGAGTGATAGATGAGTTGAGATGAGGATGAGGGAAATCGAGAGGTAGGCGATTAAATGGAAACGTATTGAAAGGAGATGGGCAGTTGGAGGAAATTAACAAACAAGACGGAGGGCATTGCTGTGGGGAGGGGGTGGAGGAGAAATGCACACGGCGGGCAGGGGAGGGGGCGGAGCGGGGAGAGCGGCATGTGGGTGTGAAGAAGCCGGGGCCTTTGAAGTGAAGCTAAGCTTCACTTCAAAAGGTGTCGGGAGGAATGCGGCTGAGGGAACAGACGGCGATTGCGACTGAGGGAACTGATGTGCACGCGCTTTTAAGCTCAATGCACATGCGCATTGAGCTTAAAAGTCACGGGCACTACAAGGAATCGCCACGATTCCTTGCTTCTTAGTTAAAGGTTGTTTAAGCCGCAATAGGCTCGCAAGCTCGATGCGCATGCGCATCGACAGGCGAGACCTAAAAAGGAAACCAAAGAGCATGGAACAAAGTATACAAAACAAATTGTACAATTTATTTTGTATACTTTGTTCCATGCTCTTTGGTTTCCTTTTTGTTCTTTTGAAGTCACACTCTTCTGTTGTTGTTATTGATCTTATAGGGGGACTGAGAGTGTACCCTTTCCCTCTCTCTCTCTTTGATTGGCAAAATAATTTTATTTGCAAAGAAAAAAGAATGGGCGTCATTTTCTATATTTTGACGCACGGCAGCGCAGCAAGCCTTCCTGTTGCACCTCCGTGCATCAAAATAAAAGGCCAGGAATGCGCCACATCTACAAACTACGACGCAGTCCTGTCCTTCTCCCTTGCGCCAGTGCACAAACAGCAGCCATGCGCCAACACAGACATCCTTGCACCATGGTGCAATGGTGCCTGCATTGTAGGGATGATTGTTGTACAGGAAGGGCCAAAGCCCTGCAGGGTGACTTTACGTGGCCTTGTAAATATGGGCAGGCACACTGTGCCACCGGTGCGTCTAAAAAAGTGAAGCACTGGCGGCACAATGTGTTTAGTTATAGGTATTCGAATATCACACAATCTGCCATTGTGTTGCATGATATCTCTTTGTGTAATCTGTGGGTTACTTCTTGTGAAAGCTTGGTGCATCCTGCTTGAGTCACGTTTCCTAGTTTAGGGTAATGTCTTCTTTCAGAAATTGGAGACGCCTTTGCTTTTTGGCTCAAGTGGCATGGAATATGAAGAGGAGCTTGCTCAACCAAAACTATTCACATATTTTTCACTAGGTGAAGGCCAGACACTCTCATTCCCATGGCTCACCTAGGAACCTGGTTGTATTAATTGTAAGAATACACTATCTGACTACTACGCGAAACCTGTGTATAATAGGGAATGCATTTGAATTCTATCTTTTCTTTATGAGCTTGCCTCCTCTGACCTTTGCAGGGGGAACCTCTGGTTGATTGATTCACCGGCTATTAGTTTTTCTTTTTTCAATAAACCCTTTCAGATTCTGAGTGGCTTTTGAGGAGATTTCTTTGACATTCTGAAATTGTTCAGAAATCTGAGTCAGAGTGTTCTTTCCCTAGTGTGAATAAATATATTTTATACTAGATGAACGTGTGAACCTCAAAGGTTTGCAGGTGAGTGTACTTGGTGTGTGCAGCAGTGCTTAATTTGTAAAAAAAAAAAAACTAATAATAACCAACACACTGCTACAAGTGTGACAATTCAGACTATTCCATGCCCCCAAAACTATAAAAAATAGTTTGGGCGGCAGGTATTAGTTGTTTTAATGCATACTGAATTAATAGATAAATGCCGGTCTGCTCGTCTCTAAATTATACAAACAGCGCCACCATGCGGCAGCTGTCATAAGTGCAGGTGCCAATAATTAAGTGCTGATGCCGATAAATAGGTGCTGGTGCTGAGCACCAGAAACCACTAGCTCAAATTAAGGGCTGGTGTGCTGGGTGTTCAATGAGTGAGGCCTAACTGCTCACACATGCCTACTATATTCTAGTATGGTGGGCATGCTTGTTATATATATACACGGGTGAATTTGGGATATCGAGCTCTGTTGGATGCTACATTGCCAATTAATTGCATATATTGATCTGTGATTGGTGTATGATAAGAGTTCTGTCTTAGTGTGTTAAGTTGTGAGATAGTGCCTGGAGATTTCTGGGGGAAAGTGCTTTGCAGACAATAGAGATGCTTAATAATGTGGCACGTTAGTGCAGTGCTGATGTGTTTACAGTAATTGTGTTAAGTTATGTTGAAAGTTTCTGCAAGTTGGCTAAGCCCAGTATAATTCTTAGAAAGCAGGGGTCAAGCAAAGAAAGAAACAAACAAGGAAATGAGGCATGGCAAGTAGGCAGTAACTACAAAAGAGAGAGAGGCAAGCATGTAGCGTAGAGAGAAGGGGCAATATAAGATGTGGAGTCTGTGGTTGCCGGAGAATGAAGGAAAGCAGGAACTGCTGGAAAGAGCTGGGAACTGATAAGTTAAGAGTGTGAAGTAGAAACTATGAGTCGCAAAACACTGGTGGGTCGCAAAAGTCCAAGCAATAAATAAAGATAGCTTTAAATTCTGTATTTATCTTATCACATTTGCTGCACTTCAAAGATATCCAAATGCCAAGGTTATGTCTGCTGACAAATTGCTGCTTATTTTTTTAACACTTGGCTTGGCCAACTCATCTCACTGTGCAGACATAGAAAGAAAAGTAAACTAAATATGTGACATTCTTCCTGGGGGTACAGGGAGTTTTAAAGGAAATGCTGTAGGGTGTCACTTTTGCAACACCAAACAAAATGTAAATACCTATGAAGGACAGCAAAAATGAAGAACTTTTTTTGTAATGCTGGAATGTGATGGAAGCAAAGGATTTAATAGGATCAAGAGAAATCATGACATTTTACTTGGTGATGCATAACGGATAAATATATACCGAAATCCGATTCCCACACATTATCATCTGTGTGCAATATAGTCTCTCAGTAAAACTGTATGTCTGTGCAAATTTAGTAGGCATTTCAATGGAAAATGTGCTGCCTCTTAATGACAACGCATTACCCCACGATACTTTAGTTACATTAAAAAAGTGTGCACCTGATGTCCATTAACCAGAGGTGTGGCGCCGCGGCCAGGGCGACTGACGCTGGAATCTGGGGACCACGGTTCGATCCCCGGCTCCGGCGGCAGGTTAGCCCAGCACCATGTGACTCTGGGCAATAGCTCGCTTAATCTTCCCGACGGCCCCCCAGCGCCTAGAGACCCTTACGGGTGATTGTGCGCTTTACAAATGTGGACTTTTACAAATGTGGACTTTGCATGCTTGTGACGGAACCGTTCCGTCACAAGCCTCGGGTGTGCTGTGCTTGTGACGGAACGGTTCCGTCACGGCCCGCTCGCCGCGCCTGCGCGACGCGAATTCCGCACCTGCGCTGAGCGTTCTATTGGGCGGGCGGGGCCGTGACGGAACCGTCACAAGCACAGCGCGCCCGAGGCTCGTGACGGAGCGGTTCCCTCACGAGCACGGGAGCGCCGCGCGGCCCCCCTCCCCCTTAGCACTGCGGCGGAATAGCCGCCGCAGTGAAGGAGTTAAAGCTAGGTGGATCGTGAAAGTTTGTTATTCTAAAAATTGGGTTGTGGTACTAAAACGTTGGGTAAACACTGGTCTGTGCGAAGGAGAAGCCGCCCGACAAAGGGGAGAGAGATGGCTCAATGGTCTCTTACTCAGCATATTTATTTGTTCATTTTTTGTGTTCTGTAGAATATGAAGTGTAACCTTGCAGTCTCTTCGGTGGGGGTTTGGGTACCAAGTGAAAGCATAGCATGTTTTGAAAATGGGTTGGTACCTCGATGAGTGGGGCCCAACCCCGGGGGGGTAGGTGAATCATGACAGCCCAACCTTTTAGGGGGTGACGCGCAAAATTCAGTGAAGACATCACGGACTTCATCACTCCACACGCGCTCCCCTCCAAAGACTACATCCTTCTGGGAGACCTCAACTTTCACCTTGAAAAGATCAACGACCGCAACACCACCACCCTCCTGGACAACCTCGCCAACCTCGGACTTAAACAACTGGTCACTTCCCCCACCCACATCGCAGGTCACACACTCGACCCTATCTTCACCTCCAGCAATCATGTCTCCTTCAGCCACACTACGAATCTCCTCTGGACTGACCACAGCTGCGTTCACTTCACCTACAACAAGCCAAAACCCACTAACCACCTCCAACCGACTCTGCAAAGAAACTGGAACAAAATCACCATCGACCAGATCTCCTCATCGCTCCTTCTAAACACCCCAACCCACTCTTCTAACCCAGACCAAGCCGCCGCCAACTTCACTCTATGGTTATCCAACACCGCCAACACCTTAGCACCACTGAAAAAACGTCAAAGCAAACCTGGCAGCAAGAAGACCTCATGGTTCAACGATGATCTCAAAAAGTCCAAGAAACTCTGCCGCTCCCTTGAAAAGACCTGGAAAAAAGATCCAACCACTAGCACCAAGGACGCCTTCAAAAACGCCACCCGCACACACCACCAATTAATCCGAAAGGCCAAGAAAACAGCATTCAAGGATCGACTCGACAACAACGCCCACAACAGCAAGGAACTTTTCAACATCGTCAAGGAATTTACCAATCCCTCGGCCAACTCTAATGACATCACCCCCTCTCAAGCCCTCTGCGACTCCCTAGCCTCATTCTTCCACAACAAAATTGCAGACATCCACAACAGCTTCGACAACCAACCCGGAGACCAACCCACCCTACCACATGCGGAACATTCTCCCCCCCTGAACACCCTCAACGACTGGAACCCAATCTCCACTGAGGACACCATCCGCCTGATGAACTCCATCCACTCAGGATCCCCCACAGACCCTTGCCCTCACCACATCTTCAACAAAGCAGACTCCGTCATAGCACCGCACCTCCGAGATGTCATCAACTGCTCCTTCAACTCCGCCACCTTCCCGGAAAGCTGGAAACACGCTGAACTCACCGCCCTTCTGAAAAAACCCACAGCGGATCCCACCGAACTCAAAAATTACCGCCCCATCTCGCTCCTTCCATTCCCGGCCAAAGTAATCGAGAAAGCCGTCAACAACCAGCTCGCCGCTTTCCTCGAAGCCAACAAATCCCTCGACTCCTCACAATCTGGCTTCCGAGCAAAACACAGCACTGAGACCGCCCTCATCGCAGCAACAGACGACATTCGAACTCTACTGGACAATGGAGACACAGTCGCCCTCATCCTCCTCGACCTCTCTGCAGCCTTCGACACAGTCTGCCACAGCACCCTTCTACAACGCCTCAGAAACATCGGAATACAAGGAAAAGCACTTGAATGGATCACCTCGTTCCTCTCCGGAAGAACCCAGAGAGTCCGCCTTCCACCATTCAAGTCCGAGGCCACTGAAGTCATCTGTGGCGTACCACAAGGATCCTCACTCAGTCCCACCCTCTTCAACGTATACATGAGCCCCCTCGCGGCCATCGCACGCCAACACAACCTCAACATCATCTCCTACGCGGATGACACTCAACTGATTCTTTCTCTCACCAATGACCCCAGCACCGCCAAAACTAACCTACACGAAGGAATGAAAGAAGTTGCCGAATGGATGAAACTCAGCCGTCTGAAACTGAACTCAGATAAAACAGAAGTCCTCATCTTAGGTACATCCCCCTCTGCATGGAACGACTCTTGGTGGCCGGAAGCCCTTGGAAAAGCACCTATCCCGACTGACCACGCACGGAACCTAGGCGTTATCCTGGATTCTTCACTCTCAATGAACAGACAAGTCAACGCCGTATCCTCATCCTGCTTCAACATTCTCCGCATGCTCAAAAAAACTTTTCGCTGGATCCCCACCGAAACCAGAAAAACAGTCACCCATGCTCTTGTCACGAGCCGACTGGACTACGGAAACACCCTCTACGCAGGTACTACCGCTAAACTCCAGAAGAAACTCCAACGAATCCAAAACGCCTCTGCCAGGATCATATTAGACATCCCGCGCAACAAACACATCTCTGGCCACCTGAAAGACCTCCACTGGTTACCCGTCAATAAGAGGATCACTTTCCGGCTCCTAACCCACGCACACAAATCACTCTACGACATCGGACCAGAATGCCTCAACTCAAGACTGTCCTTCTACACCCCCTCCCGCCAACTACGTTCCTCTAGCCAAGCCTTCGCCATTGTACCTCGCATCAACAAGACCACCATGGGAGGCAGATCCTTCTCATACCTGGCCGCTAAAACATGGAACTCACTCCCCACTCACCTTCGCCTTACCCAGAACCACTTAGCATTCAGAAAGCAACTTAAAACGTGGATATTTGACAAGTAATCCTCCTCCCCTCCCTAAGCGCCTTGAAACCCTATGGGTACGTAGTGCGCTATATAAATTCTTTGACTTGACTTGACTTGACTTGACGAGCGTGGCTTATTTCTTCTGTGTAAAAAAATATATGTGAGGGATTAGCAGCAGGATAAAAAGCCATTTAACTGCCATACTACCAGTGTTGTTAGTAGTGCTTAATCTTGGTAGTGTATTCTGCTATTAATCATCCCCAGAGTTCAGAAAGGTAGGCATACTTTTAACAGCACCCCACCCACTTCTTTGTCTGGGTAATGACCAACTTAACCTTTTCGGATTGACTCACAAACTCTTTTCATAACAGATCTTACTTTTGGCAAGCTTTTTTCAATCAAAACCTCTTAGGATGTCAAAACATATTTGCTAAAACTAGTATCTTTCTTAACTCTGTGCAAGCAGATTCTCGGCAGTGCAGTGATTCATCACATATGGGTTTAGGAACAACACAGTTGTATGGCACAAAAGTAAGTGGACCCTTTACATTTGCATGAGTAACTGTTGAAGGAAGCTGACACATACATCTATGAAAATATTATCCTTCAGACTGAAGGAAATTCCTGTCTCAAAGCCCATGTGCACACATGAGTAAGATTTGATGGTTTTGATCCAAAATGTAGTGAATTAACAGAACAATTATGATATTCATGTGTGAGAGATTGAAATCAAAAGGATATTAGGGCCGACTCAGACTAGACAAGACTGTGCTACAAAGTGTGACGAGGATCACAACTAATTAAATGGTAAGACTTAGTCGATGTTCAAGTTAGGACAAAGGAGTCTTGAGACTGTCTCATAAAGGAAGACTTTGTACTCTCAGACTGCTATGAATACAATTTTAGGTGATTGGCAGAGCAACACTTACCAGCATGAGAAGACTGGCACAGTTGGATGACACAGAGTTACCACCTAAATAGAAGCCTCCATAGAATGTCATGTCAATAATAGATTTTTGGAAATGACAGAAAGGTGAACTACATGTACCCCTGTGAGGTCACAATTGTTTAAGAAGCTGATTAGCAGAAGTGAGGCAAAGCACTGAAAGCAGTGGGGAAACGGCCACTACAACGCGGCCGTTTCCACGAAAACCTTTACCACGCATGCATTACAACGCATGCGTGGTAACAGCGAGAGGATTTATCACGCATACCTTTACTACGAAATACGTAGTAAAGGTATGTGTGGTAAATGAAAAAAAAGTGGGTTTGGGGGTCCCCTCCCCCCCAAAAACTAAAAAAAGCGTGGGATTAAAAGTGGGGGTTGGGGGTGTCTCCCCCACCCAAAAAAAATAAAAATAACCTGCAGTGCTGAAGATCTAGCAATCAGCGTCGTTAGAGAGGAAACGGAATTAAACTTCTGCTTCCTCTTTACGACCTACGACCACCGTAACCAACGAAGATGGAGAGGAGACAGTTAAAAAGGTAACGGGAAATAAAAATAAAAATATAAGGCTTAAGGGCAGGGGTAATTATAAGGAGTGGAGACTGGGGGCGTGTAAGGGGAGAGGTATAACCTTTAACAAGAATATGCCCTCACCATGCATAAATTAACAACGAAAAACGTTGTTAATCTATGCGTGGTAAAGGAATATTAGTGGTAAAGGTTATACGTAGAAAACGAATTCCGTTGTAACACATGCGTGGTAAAGGCATGCGTTGCAATGGAATTCGTTGTAACGACATACAACCAAAGCAGTTTTGTTAGTTTCATCCAGTTCTGTTAATGTTTTCAAAGTCAAGGTTAACGTAGCTAGTTGAAAATCCATTCAGTATGTAGATGCTTCTTTCTGCATCCTGGGATAAACCCCTTTAGCCCCCATTTCAAGTTCACTGTTATCTCCACAGTTGGAGACTGGATCTCGAAATTACAACACTGGCTTTTAGAACCTTATTGAATAATGGGGGGTAAGAATTAACCGCCCCGTAATGGGTAATAACCTGCTGGTTCTGGAATTACCAGGGCCTTTTGTGCAAATTGTCCGCAACTCTGGAGAATTTAACACAGACTTGTACCATCCGCGCTGAGTAGGTGGTAAATATGTGCTGGGGCCTCTGCGGGTCTAGGTCTTGGGTGTTCTTTGAGGAGAGTGCCTTGGCAGTGGGGAATGAGACATGAAGGTGGAAGGTCAACTGGGGGGAATGGAGGTGAGAGTTCGAGAGATGAGGATGAAAGGGAAGCTCAAAAATATGGAGCTCAGGAAGAAACTGGAAAAGATTTAGGTGAGGCTATGGCTGACACAGGTAGGACCAGAGAAACAGGGGCTGGAGGCAAGGATTAAACTGAGAAAGATAGAGATAAGAAAAGAAGAGTTGAAATTGAAATTGGTTCTGGGAGATCTCCAAGGGGAGGGAATGAGAGCGGGAACCTGCAAGGTTTGCAGGAGAATGAAAGCGTCCTATTTTTTATGAATGCCTGTGGTTTTTACATTTACACATCGTGACGTGCACAGGGATATGTGATTTGCAAATGGTTGAAAAATGATGTGCCGTTAACACACCTGCACATGACCCTCGGGCATGATACCAGAATATCATATACAGAATGTAATCTAACATAATATCTTTCCTTAAATATTCCTCAAAAAATATTGCCTTGTTGGAGTTAATAATATAAAAACTACACCTAATGGCATGATAATTTTCTAAGTGCATGTAGGAAAGTAGCCATTTTTGCCATGGTCACCCTGCTTTTTACCTGGTAACTGATGTGATCTCGCCTGGAAGTCCACTGTGTTCCTGGTAACCAGATCCCCAGTGCCAGAGCTCTTTCTCAAAACTGTACAATTGTTCCCCAATTGGCAAAACCTTTCACACTCTCTGTAAGTTCCTAGTAAATGGTACCACTGGTACCTAGGGCCTGAGCGACTAAAGAGGGTTCCAAGAGCAGCAGCACGAACTGTGCCAACCTAATGGACCCCTCACCAAGCACACGCAAGACTGCCATTGCAGGCCACGTGTCTTGGTTCAGACAATAGTGAAAACATGAGATGTCACACATTCCTGTGTCACATCATACTGGGACAACTTCAGGGCCCAATCCAATGGCACAGCCTTTTTTCCATGCATTTGCAGCCATATTACTATTCATTTGTTCCTATTTTACTCTCCGTTTACTTTCCACTTTTAAATTAATAATTTTCCACTTGGAGGAGGAGCCTAGACGGCGACCAAAATGGCCGCATAGTCACCCGGCTCCGCCGAGCGCCCTCGCCTCCCATGCCATCCTGCCGTCGATCCTGCATCCCAATTGCTTCCAAGTGTGTGTGACTGTCCGTGGAGCCCGGCTGTGTTGTCCCGGCGCGGAATCCGCCTCTGACGGCCGAGATACACCGTCTCGAACTTCCTGGCCCTTGCGCTGTGCGAGCCGGGTCCTCGAGTGACGCTGCATCCGGAGCGCGATTGAACAACATCGGTTCCGGCCGACCGGCTTCGCCCGGTGGCCCGGACCGGGACTTGTGATTGGGCGCGGCCAGAAACTGATGGTCGGGGATTGACGCTGGCACCCCTGACCGGCTCAACAAAGGTTTCCGCCGGTACCTACTATCGACCGTACCCTCGGCTACACCCACCGAACTACGGCCAGGCTTCTCCCTATCTCGGGAACTGCTGGCGACCGACGGATCTCCTTGCTATTCTGTTCTACGGGAGGAATCGGACGGCCATGTAAGCGTCCTGTGCCGTGGTGGGGGTTCGTGGTCTTGAGTGTGCCTGCTATGCCCCGCTCCTTTGTTCTGGGTAGCGGTTGGCTTATTGACTACCGGTGGTGCTTGCTTTCTCCTTTTGCCCTGAGGGTCTTTGGCCGAGATGTGCGCTACAGTGACCCGTGGAGTGGCGATGGCACCTACACTGCGAGACGTCCTACTGGCTCTCACGAATTTACACTCCCTTTTGTGCTGCCGCTGGATGCCCGTTGACGACCCGCGGGTGGCGGCGAGTTGTGCGATGGCTGACGGCCGAAGTATTGATCCGGAGCCCGACCTTCCCCGGTCTGCCGACGCTGAGGACCCCTTGAAGTGCGTGGGACTGGACTGTGGACTTGTTGTATCATGTGGCCGCGCTTATGTTTCAGCTGAATTTCTCTCCCTCCAGCTGCCTGTTACCGCTCCTGATTTGCATTCCTCCGTTTTTTCGCTGGCTGGTGTGTCATGGCGTCGCACTATCACAATGATCCTTTTGCTTTTACCTACTGCTACAGTAGTTCCACGGGTGACTGTGGACTCATTGACCCTACCCTCCCTTGCTGTGCGACGCCTTACTGCCTTCACTCGGACCGGACAAGGCTGAACTTGAACTATTTACGTATTTGCTGGATGTTATTGGTACCGGACTGTGATATGGCTTTTGATTATGTCTTGAAGTGATTGGGATGATTCTACGCTGCTGTTTGCCCTCCTTCGTGGTGGGCTTACTTGTTCTTTCAGGATGGGTGGGGGGGGGCGTGTCTGGGGCTGGGGCCCTCCTCCTCTCTTTTCCCTCTTTCGGGGTTTTCTGGGGCGACAGGCATGCCTATGGGGGGGGGTGGGCCGTGGCCTTCCGCTGCATGCAGGGTGGGGGGTGGGGATGGGATGTGTGTTTCTTTCTTCTTTGTCTCTATGGCCCACTTTTCTCTTCTTTCTTCGTTCTTCTTTATAATTCTTCCTTTTTGTATGTTTTTTGTGGTTGTAGTCCGGGGCTTGGGTTCCTTGGGAGGTTCATTGTTTGTGTCCTCATATGCTCTACGATATTGTTAACGTTGTTCGAGTTGTGAGCGAGTCCCTATGATTAGATGGGATTGTTTTTGAAGCTGCGTCTTACTGTTGTTCTCTCAATGATGCGCTCAATTGCATGCTGTTGTCCTGTCCAGTGCTTAGTTTGATGAACACTGTCGTTTTGTGGGTCGGGTTTTGCCTTTTGGGGAAGGATCTTACATTTTGTGCTCATGTTTATGTGCATTGTTTATTGATTCTTTGGATGTGATATCGCCTCTCCTGCTTAGCCATTGCATGCTTATATGTCCTGGTTTTTATTGTCCATGTCTCCTTTTATTTGAGGGTGATTGGCTAGTTACATGACTAGCTTCACGTGTGGTTTTGTATTATTGTGTATCGCTGACTCCTTCCCTCTCTGCTATAGAATGACCCCTCTCGCATCCTTTTATACGTGGACAGGCTGAACTGTAACTCCTACAATGTTATACCTCTTGGGCGGTCACTGCATGGTATGTATTGCAACTCCGCGCTTGGGTATCCTGCGTGCGATATCTCCCGCCAGTATCCTGATTATTGTCGTTTCCCTATTGGATATCCTGCTATTTAGTTCGCCCTATTGGCTATCTGGCCTGACTCTGTGATACTTCCGCAAAATTATAAAATGAAACCTACGTTCTCCTTTTCTTGCCATCTTGTATCGCTGCGTCGTATTGTTTTTATTCTTGACTTTCCGCAGCGCACGATGGCATGCAATGTTATTATTTGTCATGGCGGCCGGCCCGCAGTGGTTGTAGGCAGACGCTGTGTAATGTGCATACGATAAATAAAGGTTTTCAACAAAAAAAAAAAAAAAGAAATAAATAATAATAATTTTCCACTTGAAAGTACGTCACTATATATATCCTCGTGCAAGGAGAAGCTATTTCCAAAGTTCCTCATGTTGATGCCGGGCTATCCGAACCTCTGCGCAAAAACACGTACCAGAGCCAGTCCATTTCAAAAGGCCCTTCGTCAGGGAAAACTGAAAAGCACATGAGGCTGTTTTTTAATAGCGCATAGAGATGTAATGCATGTCGAATTGTTTATTTTTCAGTTTTCCCTGACGAAGGGCCCCAAAGGCTTGAAATGCATTGGGTTTTAAATAAACTGCTTTGAAATGGACTGGCTCTGGTACGTGTTTTTGTGCAGAGGTTCGGTTTATAATTCCGTCAGTGTAGAATTCACCTCTCCACCTAAGTGCTGCATTGTGGTAGGGTTTAGCCAACCTGAACAGGATATTGTTTCAGGAACTTGGGGCCTCTTTTAGGATAAGACTGGTAACATTCTAAAATTAAGAGCTACTAGGATTGGTATATGTCTGAAGGTCTCTTCTGGAAACCTGGTGATAAGCAACTTCTGTCCCATGGTCCTCCTGGCTCAGACATTTCACTACTACCATTTGTCACAGTCTACCTCTCTCCTTCTCTCTGGACCAGCCCTAGCATTCCATGCCTACATCACAGACTCTCTGCAACTCTGACTGGCACTAGACACATCCAACATGAAACACTATTCAAAGGTTTTCAGAAAATACACATAAACACCCCCCTGTTAAATGCACTACTAGGGGAAACATACGCAGACCTCGAGTTTGAAAATATTTACAGACCTAGATAAAACTAACAACACTGCTTTCAGTGCCATGCGTCACTTCTGCTAAGCAGCTACTTAAACAATTGTAAACCTCACGGGGGCAGAAAACTGCCGATATAGCGGCGATAATGGGCTTGATAATATGCTCTAGGGAATTCCAATCGAAGCCCATGTTAGATGTGAGGCAGCCTAGGCAGCCTCTCAGTCCAGACGTGGATTGTAGGTTAGGTTTTCAGGGGGCATCTCTAAGATGCCCTCTGGTGCATTTTACATTAAATCCCACACGGGCATCAATGCGGGTTTAATGTGTTAAGAAGTTTGATATCAAACATGTAGTTCACCTTTCTGTCCTTTCCAAAAATCTATTATTGACATGATATTCTATGGAGGTTTCTATTTAGGTGATACCTCTGTATCATCCAACTGTGCCAGTTTTCTCATGCTGGTAGGTGTAACTCTGCCAATCACCTAAAATTGTATTCATGGCAGTCTGAGAGTACACAGTCTCCCTTGAGGAGACAGCCTCAAGACTCCATTGTCCTGACTTGAACCTTGACAAAGTCTCACCATTTCATTTGTTGCCAACCTCGGTCACACTTTGTGTCACAGTCTTGTCTTGCCTGAGTCAGCTCAATGGTCCTATTGACTTCAGTGGTCTCTCGCACATGATAATCATAATTGTTCTGTTGATGCACTACATTTTGGATCAAAACCATCAAATCTTACTCATGTGTGGACATGGGCTTTGAGACATAAGGACTTTTCTTCACTCAGAAGGATAACATTTTTGTCAACACCTTGGATTTTGTTTAAATAAATCTGCAATCTCAGTCACATGGACACTTGGACCTTACTTTCTACATGTTTGACATATTTTTTACTCTAATCTTTAAAACTGGCAGTGCCTGAAGTGGATACATAAACGTGTGGGTACTCACTATCCCAAAGTACCCGCTTGCGACTGAGAAGTGCTGGTACTCTGCTAAAAGTACTGCACCCCTACTGAGATGTGCAGGTACTCAGTACCTGACAGTATTGGGTCATTAAAGCACTGGTTAGTGGTAATAGTGTTGATGGTTGGTGCCTGCCAGATGCTTTTTGTTTCCTTGTAAAAAATAAGGTTCATGTTAAGGGAGGTTGGCCTGGGCTTTGTCGGGGTCATCGATGTAATAGGGCCCCTAGCCATTCTACCTGTGCAAGCCTTTGAATTAGTAAATTCTGGTGCCACACGGAAAAAAGGGATGGTAGAATGTTTAAATTAATATTAGACACTGGTGATTACTCGGACGACATTGCAGTCGATCGTTGCCAACATTCCATGTCAGACAGGAACCATCCTTATGCAAAGCAGTCTTGGTCCTGCTCTAATAGGAACAGTCAATTCCTAAATCCCCTTTGAAACATAACACAAGCAATCCCATTCTGGCTTCAGCCTAATTGGACTTTGTCAATAAGGTGCCGCTTGGTTCCAGTGGCAAAGTGAGCGTGGGACCTGTCTGGGCATTCCTGCTGCACTAAGGAAAACAAAAAGGTGATTGATGGGTGGAAAGCCTAAATAAATGTTAGCCACTGGTAATTACTGGGGCCACTCGTTATTAATCACTCAGTGGCAGGAATTATTTCGAGGAATCCACCAATCACTTTTCTGTTTCCTTAGCCAAGTCTGGTGCCACACACACCATGGCATCTAGAAAGTGTTCCACAACCTCATTGACTTGGAGCTCCAAGCGGCAGTGGGCGCAAGCAACATTCAGTAACCGGAAGCAAACAAATGTGCTGACAGACAGCAGCATATGCTATGGCTTATCAGGCACTTGTTTGTGTAGTGTCTGACGTCGCAGAGCAGGGCATACTCGTTAGGATGGGGTGTTGGTCCCAGGTTCCCTGTTGATCTAAAAGGAATGGTGTGGCCTAAAGTGATGTAGTAGGAAAACAATGGGAGAGCACGCGAATTGTGGGGTGCGTCCGAATCCCCAGTATAATGATGAGCTAAACAAAAGTGGAAGAACCCACTATGTAGATGTGGTACATTCAATAGTATGGTTGGTAGATGGAACATTAGATTTGTTTAAAAGACCCCCTCACATACCAACCTAGTTGGTGTCATGCTTTATCATTTGGGTCCCAACCGGGTGGCCAAACGCCCCCCCGGTTGTGCTACGACACCTGATTACAGCAGAGCTGGTGTGGTGTGAATGTGTGATGTGATGTGAATTATGCTTAAAAATATCTCTGAGAATCCTTGCCTGTAAACATTATTAGTGGCAGCTCTTTTTATTATACACTGCCCTGTGCCAGCTGATAAAAAAATGAAGATCAGCATGTCTTGTGGCCTAACCCAACGCGGCTGCACCGCTGCTCACTGGTCTTGCACCTGGATGTGGTAATGCTCCTAGCTTGTGCAAACTGGCAGTAAGAGAGAGACTGGGCAACGCATACCTGTGCGCCTCACTGGTGACAGGAGAGTGGAACCTCTGCAGTCACACCACCAGCCTAATATCCAGGATGCAGCAACACCTTTAACCGAAGGGCTCAGGGCATTGGGGAGCGCAGGACGACTGCTCCAAGTCAGCTGGAGAAGGTGTAGTGTGGTGTGCGTGTGTATGTCCGTCCCGCCAAAGGGTTCGTGCAGCCACCCACCTCCTTACAAGACAGGGCACCTTAATGAGTTCCCAGGTACCTTCTGTGATGCAGATGGCGCTCAAACTGGTACATGGACAAGCAATGTGGGCAACAATAAAATAAGTAGCAGATTGGACACTGCAGTCATGAGCAAAGACCAGCAGTCCATGGGCAGGCCCTACAAGTAAGCTCGGCAGAATACAGGTGGAATGGGCTTCCACAACCAGAGGGAGCTGCAGCATTACATAAGCAGGCACTGGCAGCACGGAGACAGTCATACGTACCAGATGTGTCTGCGACATTCCACCTTTACTTGTACGGACAATCATTAGTGGTGCACACTTACCACAAGCTTCCGATCTTGCTGGCCCAGGGGTCATCATCTAAGCTGCCCCAGAGAAATGAAAAGTAGGTCCTCCAATTGCAGTACTCCTTTCGAGTGGCCTATATACCCGGGATCTTGACTCTGGCAGACTATTTATGAAGACATGTGCATCCATTAAGCCAAAAGAGGAAATGGCAGCTCAAGTAACAGAAGACTTTGGGCCCCATTAGATTTTGGCAGTTGGGTCCTCCTCCTCCAGGGTGATGGAGTATTTTATTCCGTTGCCCTTGCAGATGTTTCGACTGCCAAATTTAGAAATGTCCATCGGGCAAACAGACATTTCTAGCATTGACAGGTACAGCGTCAAGACGGTTCCTGTCAATCTATTGCAACTTTGCTACACAGCTCCGTCAAAGATGTCAGAGTCGTACGGTAAAGTTTACCTTTTTTTTGCTTTCAACAACAAAACCCCAAAGTGGGATTTTGGTTTTGAAAATAAAAAATACAGTGTCCCCTTTGCCACTGGAGTTATCTCCCATGACAAGGGGGCATATTGAAGTTTTTACTGCCCCTTAACTTCAGGGTTTTCCTGGGAGTGATGGGCAGGGAAAAATGTCCTCATGTCTGCCCATCTAAATTGGACAGATGGGCATATAGCCAATTCTCAGACGGCACTTACGCCGAGACAGTGTGGTCTCCACTTTTGTCAAACTATGGTCTGCCCGCTTCTAAATTGGGTAGGAGGACCATTATGTTGGCGGGAAGAGTACTCTGTCACTGTTGTGAGGTGGTTATGAAGCTAGAGAAGATAATGGCCACGCTTGAGTTTCTGAATGAATTGTGTACAGACAACAGACCTCCATTTCAAGTTCAAGAATAGTCCGACTACTTAAAATCACTGAACATCACCTACCTCAAAATAACTCCTCAGTGGCCACAGGCAAATGGCACGGTGGGTCGCTTCATGTGTACCATTGCCAAGATTGTCCTGATTTCTTATGCCAATCACCTGCAATCAGAACAGGCAATATACTCATAGGTTCATACCTACCAAACTACCAGCAAACTCCTCAAATGACGACTGGTTGGTCACCAAGTCAGGCGTGTGTGGTACGATGTCATCCTGCATTGTCCAAGCTTGACGTCTAACTCTATTGATAATGCACATGTGTTGTATAACCGTTGTAAGCAAAATACAGAGACCAGTAGATGGAGAAGAGCTAAGTTCTCGGACCTGAAGTCTGGAGATCTATTACTTGTTCCCGATCATCATTCAGGGAGCAATTTCAGGCTTCCATTTGAGTCCGTTCCATGCCAAGTGGTTCAACAGTAAGGCACGTTGGGGACACTGCATGGGGGAGCAAAGAAAATCACGAAGAAGTCAGGTATGTATTGTTTTTTAAAAAGTGAAGAGATCAGGGGGCAGAGGTTATGTCCTGAGGAGTACCTGTGGAAGATATTCTGATCTCACCACTGGAGAGCGCATTCCCAAGAGAGCTGGGCTCGGAGAACAAGTCGTCTGTGCCGGCAGCCGGCAGAGATGAATGGGGGAAAGTGTAGAGTTTGCCAGAGGTGTGTGGTGATCCTCAGGTGGGAGAACAAACTGGTAAGACTTCAAGTCGAGGGGAAATTAAATGAATTGAAAATATATATTTATAAAGCACGCTAAAACCCGAGGGCATCTAAGCGCTAAGCCAAGCAACAATAGTTTTCAACAAAAGTCTAAGATGCCTAAGGAAGAATTTAAGATGAAAACTGCCAGGTGTTAGGCTTTTTCCTAAACAGTGAGAGAGAATCTAACTTAAAATATGGGTGGGCAGCGTGTTTCCCAACTTGGCAGCTACAGCAGAGAGGGAACAGCCACCTCATCTGACATATGAAAACTAGGAATAATGACCTTTACGCCTGAGGAAGATCTGAGAGCTCTACCTGGTGAATACCAGTTGCAGAGATGTCTAGGGGGCATATTATCAAGACAGGCGATAAAATTATCGCCACTTTATTGGCAGAAAACTGCTGATAAAGCGGCGATAATGTGCTTGATAATATGCTCTATGGAATTCCAATCGAAGCCCATGTTAGATGTGAGGCAGCCTAGGCAGCCTCTCAGTCCAGACGTAGATTGTTTCAGGGGGAATCTCTAAGATGCCCTCTGGTGCATTTTACATTAAATCCCACACTGGCATCAGTGCGGGTTTAATGTGTTGAGAAGTTTGATATCAAACTTGTCAGTCTTCAGTGTAGCCATTATGGTGCTGTGGAGTTCTAATGACAACCTCCCATCGTCATATACTCTTAATGGCATCACTGCACTTACAGTGCCCAGGAATGGCCCTGGGTGCTGTAGGGGCACAGGGCTCATGCACCTGTGCCCACACCGCTGGCATAGGGCACCCAGCTAGAGGGGTGACTGAGGTTTGCCAGGGCAGTGGGTTTTGTGGGCATGGCACACAGGGATGTGTGCCATGTCGACTCTCTGTTTAATCTGCACTGAGACATTCAGCCTGCAAAGGCAGTGTGAGGGTGTCAGGGTACAGGGCCCCTAAGGGTGGCACAATTAGTGCTGCAACCTCTTAGGGGTCTTCTCTGGTCACCATGCCATGGGTACCTAGGGGTACAATTTGCTAGGGGCTGACAGGTGGCCAGAGATGCCAATTGGGTTTTGGTTTCAACACAGGTTTAGGGAAGGAACACAGGCCCTAGGCACCTGGTTGGCAGGAGCACAGGGCACACTCAGTCAAAGCACATCAGCAGTTCAGCAAAAAGTAGGGGCATACCAATGCAAGAAAGATGGCACTTTCTCACACTCTCCCTCCAGCTTGCTGAAGACAGTGTACCGGGTGCAGGGATGAGACGCTGACAAATGCGGCAGCACAAAGACAGCCGTCCGCCCGATCAATCTGGCGCCTGATACTTTCATTAGCTGCAAGTAAAAACTTGAATGACAGTGATCCCTGCAGCGGGGCCAGCACCTAATCTACTATCCCCAATAATTAATACATATGGTGAAAGTCGTCCACCATTGGTGTGTGCACACTGTTAATGCACCCAATGTCCCGGTGCCATCCAATACAGGATAGTAACAGTTTAAAGACAAACACATAGGTGCACCACTCAACACTACAGAAAATGGACACCTAACAAAGAAATAAGTCTGTGTCTAAAATATCCATTCTTCCTCTTGTATTCAATTTTTGTTAAAAACATTGAAGAAACAGCCAACGCATTTCGTCCAGAAGATGGACTTCTTCAGAGCGAATAATCAATGTTGACACTCCCAACTCCAAGATGTCATGGGAATAATTTTCACATGGGCACCTTTCCAGAGGCGGTAATATAAATAGTATCACCAAAGTTTTAGAAATGAGGAGAGTTGTTCCCAACATTTTTATGGGGCAATCAATAGATGTGGTAAACCAAATGAGGCTAGGCTAACAGTCTCACCGAGATAGGCAAGCTTGAAATATCACATAGGATTCACCATCTCGAGCCTTGAGTGTGGTCAAGTGGTGCCCGGGCAGTAACACGGACGCTATCAGTAGCTGCAGTTAGTGCTGTGCCTCTACTGTGGCCACTCTTAAACCCATTCTGCAAAGATCAGTTTCAAAAATTCCTGATTTTTAAGATAATTTTCTAATATTTTAGCAGGTGATTGGGGAAACCTTTCATATCATCTGGATCCATGTTAGGTTTTTTCTGTATGGGAATAACTGTGGCTTCCTTCCAGGGATGAGGAAACATACGAATGTCAATGGTGTGATTAAGCACTCCCAGCAGAGTATCTGCAATGAGATCTGGGGCCAGCTGCAGAATGTTGGGCGGGCAGGGGTCAGCTGAAGACCCTGACTTGAGACTCAAAAGGAGTTCCTTCATTTTCTGCAACGAAATAGGGGGAAAGATTTCAAGCCGTGAGGGATGGGTTGAGATTACAGACACTTCAGTGGACAAATTGCACCCCTCAGAGGGGTTAAATTCAGAATATAAGATTTTATCTCTGAAGAAGATGGCGAGTTCATCTTAAAACTCTTGCGATAAGACCTTGAGTGGAAGGCTGAGACAATTCTCAGGCCTCTTCAAAGAGCTCCTTGGAAACATTTCTAGCCTTTCTAGGAAATGAGAACGTGGGCCTGGCAATACACCAAGGGACCTGAAAGAACAGGGTTGGCAGTGTGTTTCAGTCTAAAAAAGGCCACTTCAGCAGGCTCTAATGACATCATGGTTCTAGTGTACAATTAAAAGACAATTCAAATATAATTGTCAGGTCAGCTCCTCTACAACTGAGGCGATCCAGTCGAGAGATGACGTAGCCTGGAGAGACTGCCACAACACAAATCAAGGCCCAGGTTTCCATGACAAACAAGCAGTCAAGATGGAGAGACATTATAAATGTATGGACTTTGGCTTTGTGTATAAGGAAGGAGCAAGCATTTATTAAAGCACATGACCCTGACAATGAGTGTTAGAGCCTACTGCCATGCCCTTAGGCTCACCCGCTGCCAAAAAGGGGATGTATGAGTCATCCGGCAAGTTAATTTAAAAATTGCAATTAGAACTCTGAAAGCATGTTTTGTGTGTTAAGTCAGACCTTGTGCATCCCATCTTCTAACCCTTGTGGTGGAGCTCAAGTAGCTGTGAGAGAGAAACTAGGAGCTTAGAGGGTAATGTACGCTGGTTCGAAACTGGTGGAGACGGGCTTGGCTTTAGTGGGCCCACTTTAAAAGCCAGCCTCAGAGAGGGCGTGGCCAGGGGGGCCAGGGGCGGCTCCTCCACTAAGGCGGAGGAGCGTCACCCCACTGCTCTTCGAGCAGGAAAACTAAAATTATCATAACATTGTTATTATCATTTTATTTTTCGCAGGTAGGGGCTGGGTCAGAGCAGGGCGGGGCTGGAGGCACAGGAGAAGGAGTGGTTTGTGCACACTGAGTGCATATGACTGCTTGACCGGCTGTCTGGGCCCGGCCAAACAGTCATGCGCACTTAGAATGTTCCCCACCAGGCTGCATTACACAGCCTGGTGGGGAACATGCCTAGGTTCCCAGTCCCCATCTGAGCGCCAATCCACGGCGACAATTTGCAATCCAGCATTGTGATTGGCTATGGGGAGCCTGGGTGCTTCCTGGTTCCTGGACTCCCTAGAAGTGAGGAGAGACGGCCCTCAGCTTATCTCTGAGACCCATCTCCAAGGAAGCCAGAAGCTCAACTTAGCAAACCACAGGGTGTACCGCACAGATCACACCACTGGAGCCAAGGGCGGAGGAACAGCGGTGATTGTCAACACTAAAGTGAAGCACCACGATATCGCACTACCACCAGTGGGGAGTATTGAAGCAACTGGTATGCAGATCCAGACATGTGCAGGCCCTCTACGGTTGATTGCTGTCTTCTGCCCGTCAGCCAAGCTATGCCCAAAGGACCTGGATGCTTTACTGGACCCCAGCATCCCAACATTAATTGGAGGAGACCTTAATGCCAGGCATCAGTGCTGGAACTCTCGCACTGCAAACAGCAAAGGACACGCTCTACTTGCCCACTCAAAGAAGGAGAACTTTGAAGTGGCCAGCCGACTCAACCAAGACACTATCCAGGCTCTGCACGGCATAAACTGGATGTTCTGGACATAGTCGTCATGAAGAATCTCTCCCAGTCTATGAAGCTGGAAACCTTAACAGTGCTGGCGTCTGACCACAACCCAGTACTGATCACAGTTGGGGATGTGCTTGAAGACCAGCAACAGGGCACCAGGCACAACTACAAGAAGGCAGACTGGAGCCTATACAAGAGAAGCCAGGAGGAGACACTGGTCCCCAGCCCTTTACGCTGCATTGAAGACATTGACCAGGCAGTTCACCACTTCACAGCTGCAGTCCACATTGCTATTGAGCGCAGCGTACCCCAGCAGAAACTCCAATGCTGCTCCATCTACGACCTCCCGAAAGGCATCAAGCAGTCGATAGCTGACAAGAACAGAGCCCGAATAGAGTGGCAAAGGCATCACTCCCCTGACCTGCTGAAGAAGTACAATGAGCTGTCAAGACAACTGAAGATGCAAATAAGCTAGCACAGAGATGAAAAATGGGCAGCAGCTACAGCTAACTTGAAGTACTCGGACAACTCTCTCTGGAGAAGGACCCGACGTTTGACTGGGAAGAAGGAACCAAACCCACCAATACAAGGAAAGACTCATCTGGTATGCAGCAACAGGGACAAGGCTGAGGTCTTCGCTGACACGTTGGAGGCATCCTTCAGGCCTCACCAGGCCAACAAACTGGCAGCAGAAGTCAAGCAAGAGGTCGCTAAGCACCACCTGGAGCACCCACCAGAAACAGAAGCTGCAACCATTGAGGAATGCTCAACTGATGAAGTATTGGCCCTGGTAAAGCCACTGAAAAATGGCAAGGCTCCAGGAAAGTACAGAATAGCTAACCAAGCCATCAAGATGCTCCCAGATGCTGCAGTGGTTCATCTTGCTGAGATCTTCAATGAGTGTATGCAGCACCAGTAAACCTGGAAAGAAGCAAGAGTCGTCGTTTTCCGTAAGGGTGAGAAACCACTACGCGATCCTGCAAACCACCGCCCCATAAATCTGCTATCTGGCCAATCGAAGCTCTTCAAAAAAGTTATCCTCGCTCCCTAGGCCTGGGACGACTCATGGTGGCCGACCGCACTGGGAACAGCTCCAACACCCACCGACTACGCACGCAACCTAGGGGCCATCCTCGATTCCACCCTCTCCATGACGAAGCAGGTCAATGCCGTCTCTTCCTCCTGCTTCAACATGCTCTGCATGCTCCGCAGGATATACAAGTGGATCCCCATCAAAACGAGAAGAACGGTCACCCAGGCCCTCGTCATCAGCAGACTGGACTATGGAAACGCCAACCAGTAAGTTGCCAAATGTATGATCCATGTTTCAAAATAAACTGCAGCCTTTTATGTACCATGAACTGTTGTCCTCTGAAAGATTGGAAGGGGGGATGGTGCATGACTAGGCCAGGGAGAAAGGGGTGAACTTGCATGCCTGGGAGGGGTTGGTGCGGGGCATTCAAATCAACACAAGGCACTGGCGTCCTTGGTAAAAAGGAAATACAGCCATGGGACATTTCCACTTTTACAGGACTGGATTGGGACGGACGCCTGTGGCACCAGTAAAATGAGTGCTAGTCTAAAAAAATAAGTGCCCCCGCTGGCAACCAACAGCATAAGTTAAGCACTGGTGCTATTGAAGTCAGGGCAGAGGTCACGCTCAGGAATGTTACTCAGTTGAGGTTTAAAAACTTACACTTTTAACAAAGTTCACAGAAGTTGACACGTTTCAGTGCGTTAAAGAAAGGTGGATTTTTTGATTTTGAAGATATTTTTTCATGTTCTGACCTGGTCATTTTTGCATGATCCCCACCTTTTAAAAACTACAGAAAAAGTGTGATGATGTTATGATGCTCTGACCTTAAGTGTGCTGCGAGTTGAAAAGCTCTATTCAGTATCTGTCGCAGGCAGACTGAATCTATCAATGGGCCTCCCGGTGATCAGTGTGTGTCAACATTTATTATATTGCCCCCAGATGATTTCTTCTCTCGGGCCTCTATTCAGTGCTTAATTTGAGATAGTGGTTTCCAGTGCTCAGCACCGTCACTTAATTGTCAGCACTATGCCCTCTGACAGTCAGCAACACGGGTGCTGTCTGTACAATTTAGAGATGACCACAACAACAGTTAATTATTAACTCAATATACATTAAAAATAAATATTACCTGCCACCCAAGTCATTCTTATAGCTTTGTGGGTTTGAAATAGTCCGAATTGTCACACCTGTAGCAGTGTGAATGTTAGTACTTGTGTTGTTACTATCCCTGGCAGGACTGGCAGGGGCAGTGTGTGGCACAAGGTGCAGTGGTCTCCTGACGAGAGCCCTGGCACCTATTGTTTTTGCAAAGTAAGCACTGCCTCTGTTGCAAAAAGCAAGGTGAGGCACCCCGTGAAGCGCCAGGCTCGGGCTGCGTGTCATGGGGTTTTTATAAGTAAAACCATGCATTATTAGCGTAATGAGGCGCACTACCGAGGCTCCCGGTGTTGTTGTAGGGACACACTAGTTGCAGCCAAATGGACCACGGTGACACCCGCACCGATAGCTTCGGAACCCGGGCTCCATAACTAGAGGTATAAATGCTCCTGCCATTGCTCATTGTACGTCTGCATGAAAAATGGGATGGAATGATTTGCTTGTCATGTATTTGTGGACCACCCTGAATGAGAAGTACCTGTTACTAAAAAATCAAAATAAAGTGTTAAAAAAAAAACATAAAACATGCAGTATTAAACACGTGTTACTGCAAATCAATAAAAAGCGAGGCACCCCTCCAACAACCCTTTTGATGATCAACCCACTACCTCTTTGTCCCCTTCGGCCTGCCCTGCCCCCTCCCATTGAAATGAATGGAGGTTTGTTAACTCCTCCCAGGGCCACTGTATGCGCGCCTTAAAAGCAACCTTATAGATGGCACTGGAATTCACCACACCCTCTAATATGATGTCACTGGTGTAGCTTGTGCTGGAGAACCGCAGCCTTAAGGCCCGGCGGCGCAGGGTACGCCTGAAATCCCCTTGGGTTCACCTGCCTTGTCAGAAACAGAGACTCGGACTCTTCGTCTGGCGTAGTCGATAATATGTATTAGCTGCAGCTAGTACAGTGGTCTTAGAAGTCGTTAGTGAAACGAGGTTCAAAAGAGACTGCCACTTAACTCCGTGGCGCACAGGTTTATATACGGTACAATACAATGCAAAATGCAATCACAGAAGAGTATGAGACATAAACAAACGTTACAGACAATGCATTTAAGCCTAAACAACTCAAGTTTCCCGGTTCTATTTGTCACTCAACCCCTTAAGTAAATTACAAGCAAATCCACACAATTCGATTTACGAGTAGAGAAAACACAGCTGTATGTCGTAGAAGGACAATCGTGAAACAGGAGAATGCATGGAACATGTAGCGAAGGACAACTGATAAGATAACTTAAAGGAAAGAATGGTGTGAACCAACAAATAGTCCGGACGGGGCTTAATCAGCTCAGACAGGAATTAGTGTACTCGGCCAAACCCTGACACTTGTTAGTAAACATAGGCAAAGAAGCCACCTGACACGTAAATGCAGAAACGACAAAAACATCGCGTTCGCCGCGCTGCCTGAGTGAGAGCAACACAAGATGGCGGCGGTTACAAAATGGAGGCTGAGCACGAACGGTTTTGTAATTTACAGAACCTCAGGCCCTCCTTTTGCCATTACTCAGGCAAAGACAAACCAACTCATGCTAATCTGAGTCGGAATCAACATTGATGTTCATAAAATCCTCGAGCTGCTGCTGCACCATCATCCTAATATTCTCTGTCCTCTGAGTTACTGGACGTGGAACGCATAAAGTAGCCAAAAGGCCACACACTGCAGGACCACATTGAACACACAGACAACAAGACAATATGATGGTCAAAATAGCTCCAAGGAACGTTAGAATCTTCCATCCCCAAGTTGACAATATTCCCCAAAACCATCCCATGAAGGACCAATCCCCTTCGTCTTGATGAATTGACTCGGAGATGGTATGCAATTTGGAAATGGCTTGGTATATTACCGGAGCATCGTCTGGAATATAAATGCAGCAGCTAGACCCGATCAATCTACAGACGCCTCCTCGGTCTGCTAAGATTACATCTAGCTCAATTCTATTTTGCAACGTCATAAGACGGTCAGCCTGAAGCTCTGCTGTAATGTTACCTATCGCTCCTGCAGTAACATTAATAGTGGTCTCAACCACACGAACCAATTGCCTCATATGTCTGCTGTTGACCATCGGGCCCCAGAAGGGAAGGAATCCCTTAAGGAAATCTCCTCCCTCTTGTTCTGCCGTGTCCTTGGCATCAAATATACCTCTGCTATTTCTAACTTTGTGGTGGTCTGACGGAGCCGTATATGTAGGGGAAGAAGGAAAGCTATATAGCAACTTCCAGAAAAGTGGGAAGGGAGCCATGTATAAGCTCTGTCTTCACACACAAAATATGTTCCTTGAGACGGAACTAACGGAGGGAAATCAGGGGACGAGAAAATATAGCTAAGTAAGCAACTCTGCTTGCTGTCAGCTTTCTTACTGTTGACTTGGAGACAAAGATTACCTTGATGGGGTACAGTCCATACTGGGGAAGACTCACCCTTTCTAGTTTTGTCACCAAGGCTAGAGACATAGTGGGTAACATTTCATCCGTCATAAGCTCTCTTCTCATCTAACGGAATCTTGCCCTTCTCTATAATCTTAGCCATCGCCACTATTCCTTTAATTAAAGAACTATGGCTAAAATCCAATCCATTCCCAGAAGTCTTTACGGGGTTTCTAAGTCTGTCATGGTATGCGGCCGAAAACATAGTCAGGTAAGCCCAAGCTGAACCTTCAAATGAAAAGGGAAGAACCAAATATGGCATCCCCTTTTGCATGTTGTGTGGCATAAGACCGCACACCCAACAATCAGTCATATTAACAGCCAATTGGTGTTGGTGTAACAACTGAAAAAACGTATTATTCATATATTCAGTTCTCTGTATCCGTTCATGAGGGGGTAGAGTATGCATTTTATGTGACAAGACAGATAGATGAGAGGGCAAAGAAGTTGTAGAGTTAGCAACATTTTTCGGGTGCAAAATATGTACAATCCAACCTATGCAGGCCAACAAAATACACAAAAACATAAAAATACACAAAGTTACCCCAAATCAACTACGCAATGATTTGCAATATTTCAATCTCATTTCCTGTTTCCTATTTTCCCTACCTATGGTTGTTGTACCATCCATCTTTATCTAAAAAAAATGTCGCTCACGGCAATCTTCCTTAATCACTCAGCTATGTACTTCTGTATATCCTGAGGCACTAGCCACTTTACTAAAAGGACAAAAACCAGGTTACAGTCTGAGTCTCCTACCGTGACCCTGCGACGGAGACAGATGGCACATCTAATACTAAATATTTATACAAAAATAAATGTCTCTGAGCAATAAGAAAAAAGGTATTCGAAAAGTGTTCAGTTCCTCTGGCCAGCTCTCGGCCTCAAGTTGTAGCGCGTTTTGCTCGGCACCGTCTGGTCCTTGAATAGGGTTTTTGGATTCGTAGTGTCTATTCGAAGATGCGTAGGCACAGCGGCTTGAAGAATATCGTCATCTGCTTTTTCAGACTCAGTTCCATAAATTTGAGCATCACTGAAAGGCACAAAACAAGGAACCGCTGCAGTATCCGATTCCCTTACACCACTGCAAATCCACTTGTCAAAGGGTAATGGTAGTGGCACCTTTTTACAGTGCACACCATGAACCCAATTTCGCTTGCCGACCACTTTCACAGCTGTGCGGGTGACGAGCAAAACTTGCGTAGACCAACGAGGCTCCAGATTCTTGGTCCGTTGAAAATTCTTGATGCAGACCCAGTCACTGGGCAAAATGGTGTGACCTGGGTCTGTGGAGGCCTCTGGCAAAGTACTTTGTACCTGTTGACGAATAATGCTCAATTTAGTAGTCAAGTCATGCAGATAATCAATTAACAGAGGATATGGTATGTCTGAGTATTTCTTAGGACGAGGGACACCCCAAATATTAGCTGGGCTTCTAAATACCACTTCATATGGGCTAAGTCCCATACGAGAGTGCACAGTAGTTCTGGTTGACAAAAGAGCTAGGGCCAAAGCATCTGGCCAAGCAAGACCTGTACTGGCACGGAATTTCTGTCTAATACCAAGACCAGAACACACTTTCTGCATAATTTGACCCACAAATTCACTTCCATTGTCACTCCAGACAATGCGCGGCAAACCAAACCTTGGGAAAAACTCTTTAAGCAACACTTTAGCAGTTGACAAAGCAGTGTTATCTTTTAAGGGGTAGGCCTCTATCCAATGGGAAAAGGCACATACCACCACCAGAACATACTTAAGATTGTTGCATCGATCCATATGAATGTAATCGATCTGCAACACCTCAAAAGGATATGACGGGGGAGAAAAATGACCTGCCGGACTTGGGGTACCCTTTCCTGGGTTATGCATTAGACAAACAATACAATGCTTAACCACATTCTCTGCACATTTTGGAATTCCTTCATTCTGCCACACAGGAGCCAAAAGTTTACAAATGCCTTTCACACTAATTTGGGCTGGACCATGAGCCATAGTTACAACCGGCAACACATAAGCGTCCGGTAATAACCATCGCTGATGTTCCGACAATTCTGTCCAACAACCCGTCGAATCTAACATTCCCGTTCTTTCTTTCCACGTTCTGAATTCATTCTCAGTAGCCTCTCCCTGAATCGTTTTCACGCTCTCAATCGTGTCTTCACACATTCCAATTTCCCTAACCTAATTTGCGGGCCTGCTACATACATTCGACTAGCGGTGTCTCTAGCTGTAGTTCTTGCTACCTCGTCTGCAAATGCATTTCCACGACCCACATCATCAGTGACTTTCCTATGCGCGCTACATTTTATGATCGCTATCTGTGCAGGCAAGGTAAGTGACTCAAGAAGATCAGTCACTAACTGACCATGCTGGATCTTTGTCCCGTGAGAGGTAAAGAATCCTCTTTCCTTCCACAGCTTACCAAAACTATGTGCAACGCCAAAAGCGTACTGACTATCTGTGTACACATTCACTCTCTTTCCCTTTGACAGTACACACGCTCTGGTTAAGGCTATCAATTCAGCTGCTTGGGCTGAATTATGTTCAATACGTGCTGTCTCAACAACTGTGCATAAGGTGGTAACAGCATAAGCAGAAGTAGTCTCCCCATTTGGAAGCTTGAAGCAAGAACCGTCCACCCATAGGATCCCACCTGGGTCCTTGAGCGGAGTGTCCTTTAAATCAATCCTACCCTTCGTTTCTTCTTCCGTTCGAAGGAAACAATCGTTTTTTTACTGAACGTCTTTCTCATCTGGGAGGGGCAACAATGTAGCTGGATTTAACGTGTTACATCTTTTGATATATACATGACTCGCTAGAAGTGTCAGCTCATATCCAGACAAACGAGCACTGGTAAGGTGCTGTGTTTTTGTCCTATTCAGCAGGGTATCCACTGCATGTGGAACCATAACAATGAGTGTGTTATCCAACACTAATCCAGCAGACTGTCTAATAGAAATCGCCGCAGCTGCCGTAGCTCTGAGACAACTGGGCAAAGCTTTAGCTACCGGGTCTAATGTAGCAGATAAATAGGCACATGGCCTCTGCTTATCTCCAAATTGCTGTGTCAGAACTGACAATGCGCAACCCTCTCTCTCGTGGACGTACAGTGTAAAAGACTTGCTATAATCTGGGGTACCCAGCACTGGAGCAGAACACAGGGTAGTACGTAAGTCAATAAAACTTTTCTGACATTCATCCGTCCAAGGGAGCAGATGTGGCGTATCTTTCAACGTTAGTGCCAACAGCGGTTTAGCCAAAAGTGAAAAATTTGGAATCCATTGTCTACAGTAAGAAGTGATACCCAAAAAGGCACGCACGCCTCTCTGCATGGTAGGTACAGACATCTGTGAAATAGTATGAATACGTTCCGGGGTCAATCGCCTTCCCTCCTTCGACAAGAGATGACCTAAATAGGTAACCTCTTGGCGGGCATATTGCAACTTAGAGGGAGACACCTTATGATGTAGAGTAGACAAATGGTGCAACAACGCACCGGTCACATTCTTACACACATCTTCCGTATCAGCAGCCACCAGTAAATCATCCACATACTGAATAAGCGTAGCACCTGGAGGTAAAGAGAAAGCATCAAGTTGTGACTTAAGAGCCTGGCTGTAGATGGGGGGGCTTTCACAATAGCCTTGAGGTGCTCTTTTAAATCTAAAACTTCGGCCACCTAAAGAGAAACCAAAGATGTCCCTACTTTCTTCAGCAATAGGAATGCTGAAGAAAGCATTCTTAAGGTCTATGACTGAAAACCAAGCTGCCGAAGCAGGAATCATTGTCAACAAAGCTGTAAAATCCGGAACAACAGGAAACTGTGGCACAACTATTTTATTGACCTCTCTAAGGTCAATAACAAATCAGTAAACAGGAGGCTGTGAAGGATCAGTCCTCTTAAGGATTGGAAGAACAGGGCTGTTACAAACATTCCCTCTCATTTCTTCAACCACACCCTTCTGAATAAAATCATCAATAATAACCAAAAGTGCTCTCTCTGCATCAGAAGATATATGGAATTGGGGAATGCGTGGCATTCTCACATTCTCCTTGATTGTGACAACATAGGGGGGAATCGCAAGACAACCCACATCATTCGGTCCTGTAGCCCAAAGGCTTTCAGGAAGAGAAAGCAACTCAGGTGGGAACTGATCTCGGGACAAATACATAGAAGACGTCAGTTTCTTCCCCAACGTAAGATGCACACCAGAAGGGGAACAATACAATGTTGCATATAGTCGTTTCAACAAATCCAAACCCAGCAAGTTCTCACCACAACCAGTCGTCAGAATAAGAGGAGCATTCAAATCATAGGGACCAATCGAAACGGGAAGCTGATATCAATCTTCCCCAAGCCCTGGCCCTCCTCGATTTGTCCGCTGCGTTTGACACGGTTGATCATTCCATCCTTCTCGACCGTGTCAGCGCAGCGGGCGTTCGGGGCGCAGCCTTTTCTTGGATTGCGTCCTTTCTTCAAGGCAGGTCCTAAGCGGTTCACCTCTCAGGCTTTTCCGCTCCCCCTCGTTTGGTTACCTGTGGGGTCCCCCAAGGCTCCTCCCTCTCCCCCCTCCTTTTCAATCTTTACATTTACCCCCTTATCATTTCTCTTCACGAGCTGGGGGTCTCTATGTATAACTACGCGGATGACCGCCAGCTCGTCTTTGATCTTTCTTCCCCCTCGGACTCTCTCCCTAAGTTCTGCTCTACTTTAGTCTTTATTTCTGAATGGATGAGCATCAACCACTTGAAGCTCAATCCGGACAAGACGGAGCTTGTCCTCACGGGTGGCCCTTTAAATCCTTGGTCCACGGTTCACTGGCCCCCTTCCTTTGGTTCCCCCCCCCTCTCCGGTTTCCTCCGTTCGGACCCTGGGCATCAAGGTCAGTCATGACCTGTCCATGCACGCCCAAGTTAGTTCCGTTGTATCTTCTTGTTTTTTGTCCCTTCGCCTCATTCGGAAGATCTCCCGGTATTTCTCTGCGGACGCCCTCAAATCCATAGTCATGGCTCTCATCACTTCCCGCCTTGACTATGGGAATGGCCTGTACGTGGGCATACCCGCTTATGAAACCCGACGTCTTCAGGCCATCCAAAATCAGGCGGCCCGCCTCATTCTTCGCCTTCCCAAATCTTCCCACATTACCCCCGCACTTAAGTCCCTTCATTGGCTCCCTGTGCACCTCAGATCTTTTTTTAAATTGGCCTGTCTGGCTTTTCGGGCACACACCCACTCAGCTCCCCTCTTTATCAGTTCTATGATCACTCCTTACGTCCCTAGCCGCACTCTCCATTCCTCTTCTCTCTCCCTTTTGCACGTCCCCCGCTTCCGCAAATCCAGAACGGGGGGCACCCGTTTCTCGGTTCTGGCCCCCCGGTTCTGGAATAGTCTTCCTCTCTTCATTCGTTCCATTCCCATTTATACCCATTTCCGTAAAGCCCTGAAAACATTCCTGTTTTCCCAGGCATTCCCTTGCTAGCTCCCTCGGATCCCCCCGTTGAGTCAGGTCTAGTCCCCAGCGCCAGGAAGCCGCTTGGCCGCAGTGCGCTTTATTAAGTTTCTTTTTCATTTCATTTCAAGAGACTGGATTGCGAACTGGGGCGCCAGAAAATCCTACAGAAGTATTTATTAAGCCAGACAAAGGTGCCCCAGGGAGTTTAGAATGCATAATAGAACTTCTCATCGCACCAGTATCAAAAAGAAACGGTTCTGAAACACCCATAGTATTGATAGTGACATATGGCCCATTTTGATCTACTGGAATCGATACAACTCCCTCACTTCGTCCATGGCTGTCCTATTCGATCTGAAAATCGTCAGCCCCTTCCCTTCTTCACAATAATCATCATTATAATACTGCGTGGACTGAACCCTCTGTTGATCAAAGCAATTCGCTGTAGATGAAGGAAGAGAACACTGTCCCTGAGAGGACATACCTCGTCCTCTACCTCTAGATCCTGTCTGGAAAGTACCACGACCCCTTGGAGCAAGCATCCCATTATTACGCTGTAATAGAATCGGACAATTATTCTTGAAATGTCCCTCTTCCCTACAATACGCGCATTGATTAGGGCCCAACGAAAGATGTGGTGTAAAATACTCAGGTTTCTGGAATACTTTCTGAAACTGTGGAGGTTGAGAAAACTGAGGTTGTGCAGCACGTGGAGGATAAGCTTGCTGTAAAAGAACCTTAGTCTTCAAATCTTTATTTTTCTTCTCTTGTTTCTCCTTCTCCTCCTTATCTCTATTCTCACAATACTGAGCAGTAGCCAGTATTTTAGCAGGGGAAGAGACAGCCCATGCACTTTCAGAACATTTTAGTTTATTTGACAATTCAGGAAGCAAATTGTAAACAAACTTATCCACAAACAATCACTGACCACCCTCTACACTTAAATCCTGACCACTATGATCAATAAATGTCTCTTCAAAACGAGTGAAGAAATCCGAGACGCTTTCGTCTTTCTTTTGCTTACATGCAGCGAGCTTATCCCAATTAACTCGCACCGCAGGCATCATAGTTTTCATTAATTCAATTATTCTGCCTGGTAGGGCCGTAATCAGATCATCAGGTTTCGCACCACCTTCTTGATTTGCGTCAGCGGCTCTAATAACGGCCCAATCACCACCTAATTCACCAGCATGATTCTCCCTGCGAATCCGTGCCCATAGTGCTTGCGGAACAACATTGCCAAATAACATATCAATATCGGCCAAATTCATAATACAGGCCTCAACTGTTTGAGACAATTCCTTGTAATATCCAGCTGGATTTTTACGAGGATCCGGAAGAGTCTGTTTAAGCGCCAATACTTCAGACCTTTTCCAGGGTTCATGAACCCATATACGCTGGAAATGAGCAGGGATAGCAGGTGGACCAATCACCGCTTCTCTCCATACTGGAGGGACTTCGCGCATCGGATAATTCTTGATGCCCTTGTGTTTGGCAGGATCAGTCTCGGAAAAGGACAGGGACAGAAACATGTTTCGGAACCCAACGAGTTCATTCACCGCTTCTTCAACTCGTGGTCCTACAATAAAACCTTTATCAAAATCAGCTTGTAATTTCAGCAGCTCCGAAGGAACGGTATCCAACTCCATATCTTCCCAACCTCTGATAAGAGTCTGACACATGACATTAAAAACATATCTTTGTGTGGGCTCTGCCCATTGATGAAAAGAACTCATAATGTCCCCTGTACTGTATTCTAATCCTTTCTCAATCCATTTACGAGCCAGGGAACCCAAAACTACTCTCTCATCCGTGAGAGGAAGTTGACAACGAGATTGTCGTCTAGCGAAGGCTGGAGACAAGTTAAAAGACCCAAGAAGAGGGGAAAAGAAATTTGAAACGGCGTCCGCTAGTCTTCTATGTGAGGTAGGGGAATCCCATGAGAGAACAGGAGGCGTAGAAGGCAATGGGGACTGAAACATAGCCGACTGAGGAACAGAAGCGGGGTATTGAAGAGGAGGTGGTGGCTGAATCACAGGCTGCAAAAACGGAGCAGAGGCAGGCAAGGGAGCATTAATAGGCTGAGCCAGTTGCTGAACAATCGGCAACTGAGCAACCATTGGTTGAGCAACAGGAGGAGGTAACAGAGGTGCGTTAGGAGTTTGGGCATAGGGCGGAGGTGAATTTAACAAACAAGACATTAGGGAATCTTCCTCCAATTCCTTACTTTTATCTGAAGAGGAAGTAGGCAGCATTGGATAGCATCTATCTATCGCCATGCGATGTTGTCTCTCTAGTACCTCATTCGCGTCGTCTACTTCATTATTTTTAAACTGCTGAGCAGCCTCTATAATGGACATACTTGTCGCTTTCTTATCCTTTTTAGCTTGTTTAATTTCTTTCTGTTTGGCTTCCTTACGCCAAAGACGAAAAGAGTCAAACATTGCCGGCCGGGCTTTTCTTCTAAACAGAATTGTTTCCAAATTATCTAGTATGGCGGGATCAAAACTACCATTTTGGAGCCATCTCAAAACTCCACTATTTTTCGTATATCGGACCCATGTCTCGTTAAAGGTAATGGGACCAATACCATGTTTCGAATAGAGCTCATAAGTGGGAGTTCCAGCTGGGGGAATCGGACATGAGTCCTCCAACTGGGAATCCCTCGTATAACCTAAACAACAAAGCCTCTTAAACTTACTCAGTCCAGGCATCGTTACTTCTCTAGACTGCTTACAAACAACAAGGGGTAAAAATCGACGAAACAGTACAAACGTACTTACCCCTTGGCTTCAGGTATTGGAATAACTGAATAAAAAAAGAAACCCAAGAAACCAAAGCAAAACAAAGTTTCGTGGGAGCGACCCACCAGAATACTTAACTAAGGATAGTCCTACAGCAGCGAAGGTCCGACTATCGTCTCGCTTTACCAAACATCATCAGAAGGGTCCAAGGCAGGGCGACAGTCAGGGCGGCTGTCGTCAGCAGCCGTCGGAGAGGAGTAGCCGCGCTGTCAAAGACCTTCGGTCCACTTCCGACATACAGGGGTCGATCACGTGGTGCGCTTCCTCCGGAATTTTCTTGCGGGACTCCTCACGACCCTCGGGCTCAACTGCTACCGCTGAAGTCGCCCCGCGTTGGGCACCAGTTGGAGAACCGCAGCCTTAAGGCCCGGCGGCGCAGGGTACGCCTGAAATCCCCTTGGGTTCACCTGCCTTGTCAGAAACAGAGACTCGGAGTCTTCGTCTGGCGTAGTCGATAATATTTATTAGCTGCAGCTAGTACAGTGGCCTTAGAAGTCGTTATTGAAACGAGGTTCAAAAGAGACTGCCACTTAACTCCGTGGCGCACAGGTTTATATATAGTACAATACAATGCAAAATGCAATCACACAAGAGTATGAGACATAAACAAACGTTACAGACAATGCATTTAAGCTTAAACAACTCAAGTTTCCCGGTTCTATTTGTCACTCGACCCCTTAAGTAAATTACAAGCGAATCCACACAATTCGATTTACGAGTAGAGAAAACACAGCTGTATGTCGTAGAAGGACAATCGTGAAACAGGAGAATGCATGGAACATGTAGCGAAGGACAACAGATAAGATAACTTAAAGGAAAGAATGGTGTGAACCAACAAATAGTCCGGACGGGGCTTAATCAGCTCAGACAGGAATTAGTGTACTCGGCCAAACCCTGACACTTGTTAGTAAACATAGGCAAAGAAGCCACCTGACACAAAAATGCAAAAATGACAAAAACATTGCGTTCGCCGCGCTGCCTGAGTGAGGGCAACACAAGATGGCGGCGGTTACAAAATGGAGGCTGAGCACGAACGATTTCGTAATTTACAGAACCTCAGAGCCTACAGGTCGAACAATACCTCGCCCTTCTGGCACATGCGCAGCAGGACATGTCCACAATCCGACTCCATTCTCCCCTAGGAGACACACAAAGATTCGGCCCACTTTATTACCGAGCAGCAAGTAGCCATTTGTTTCTAGATGCCCAGCGTTGTTTCTCACCTTGCCTCCCCCCTCAGGGCAGTAAGCAACACACCTAATGCACCTTACGCTAATAAGCACCAGCCGCCCCTGACTGCAGGCAATGTCCAGGTGGCTTCTGCAGACACAGAAAAGCAGGGTAGTTCTATTGCAAAGCTTAGCATGCATTGGGGATCTCTGTGGAAAATGGTTGGAATAAATGGTACAAAACATCAAGAGTGCACTACATGGGTATAAGGTATCTCTATTACTGGGGTGTGCGCTTAGTATGAGGGAAGCTTGATTGTCTTCCTCTGGCCTCTGTCACTTTTAAGTTGCCAAAAGTCCGAAACTGATTTTTAACCTATTCGATGCTCGAACGTCTGCTTTTTAAGTTGAGCCTGTTGGCGAGATTATAGTAGGCGACCTAAAAAGTCTAACAAAGCTGCGGATCGGACACAGTGCATGTGAGCACAACCACGCGCTCGTACGCGTGCGCCGCGCTCCACCTCTGCTGCCACTTTAGCTCACCAGGCTGCCCACCCCCTCACCCCTCGCTCGCCAATGTCCCTCCCACCCTTCCTTTGATCTGATGCAGGTGCACATCGCCAGCCACGCCACACACCACCATTTGTCCGTGCCTCGGCATCAGACTCCAGAGGCTGCTGCTCCCTCCCACCCTCCCCCCCCAGCAATGCCAAGAGCTTGTTTTTTTTGCATCCATTTCGCGGGGAAGCCGTGTTTTGTTCGGCGTTCTCTGTACCTTTCTCGGTTTTTTTTCTGGATGAAAGTGAAAGCCTACCGTGCTTGTTCACCTTTTTGTCCTTTAAGTGTATTGAAGTTAAAAGATCACTTTGGAAATTCGGAGCCACTATATTGCCCCCGCATTCCAAAATAACCCCTCTACCTCGGATTCTGTAATACCGTCAGGCTCTGTTAAGGGAGATTTCATCTCTGTTGAACAGAAAGCATACTGTCCCAGTCCCTCCAACCCAAAGGGGTGAATAGCTGTAAACTGTCCTCTTCTTAGGTCCCAGTGCAGATTGGGATTGTCTTCCTATCATATCACATAATTCATTTTACTTTTCTTTCTCTGACTACACAGTGGGAGCAGTTTGTAAACACCAATCTAATTTTTTTGCTCACCCTGCCATTCCAGTTTGGACCCAGCCATATGCAAATTAGTCTTGACCCTGCTCCCCATGGGAAGAGTCCAGCCCAAACTGCCAGTCTAGGTCCTCCATTGACCAGAAACAATCATCCTTCCCAGAGCGGTTTCGGACTACTTCGCAATAGAATTCACAAACAAAGAGAAGGGGAGAGGGGGCTCTGCCGCCTGAATCTTTGGTGGTTACAGGCTAACTCCTTTCACGGCTATCTCTACAACAGCATACTGATCACTTCAACCTCAATAAGGGCTCTATCACTTTCCCAACCTCATTCTGGGAGGCCTTTAAGGTAGTCACAAGAAACAACACTATGTCATACATTAGGGGCTAACCCAACTATAGAGAAGCAGAAGTATTGCGGCTGGAGCGAGAAGTGGTGGACCTAGAGAAGGGTTTCACCGCCTGCCCTTCGGAGGACGCCAAGAGGTATCTGAATCTCGCTAGAGTCTCACTCAAACAGAAACTCCTCAATACCACGAGGCTCGGCTGGCTCCACTCCAAGGGCAGAACATATGATATGGGGGACAAGGCTGGAAAATGAATCTACAGGCTCGCTAAAATAGGCCATGTTAGCAGGCAAATCCCTGAGGTTCGCATGGCTGGAGGGCAAATGGCTGAAACAGCATGCAATATCACAGCCGCATTTTCCTCCTACTACAGATCATTGTACACGAGTCGCCAGTCAATCACAGCTGAGTATGATAATTCCCTTGCACATGACCTTACAGTCGGTGTATTGCCTAATGTTGAATGCCACGACTTGGACCTTCCAATTAGTAAAGAGGAGATGTGCCGGGCTATCACCGCCATGCCTTCCAGGAAGACCATGGGATTCATTGGCTTTCCATTGGAGCTTTTCAAGAGGCATTCCTCGCTGCTTGTTCTCCATCTCAGGGACCTGTATGGGGATGCCTGCACATAACAATCCCTCCTCCACTACCTTTGAGGAGCCACAATCACTCTCATTCATGAATCTGACAAACTCCCAGAGGAGTGCGCTTGCTGTCGCCCCATTTCCCTGATCAATATCGAAGCAGCCAATGTCATATGTCTCCTCGTACATGAGGACCAGAACGGCTTCATGCCATGCAGGGGTACCAGGCACTGTCTAAGATGACTGCATATTGTGCTAGCCCACGCAAAAAAATTTACTAAAGACAGTGCCCTCTTACTAGTCGATATAGTACATGCTTTTGCCACTGTGAATTGCCTCTTCTTGATGGTTGTCCTTCGTAAAATGCACTTTAGGCCCTGTTTCCTTCAATTCCTACCTATATTATACTATATTGTGGGACAGGTCAGGGTCAATGGGGTACTACCCAGTCCTTATCCCATCAAAAGTGGCACGGGTCAGGCTTGGCCCCTTTTGCCCTTACAGTTCACTTTGATAATGGAGCCATTAGCAGAGATAAAATGTGTTGATGCTCGAGTTCAGGGATTTTTCTGGCTGGGAGTGCATGAAGATAGGGTCTCCAATATGCTGATAACATGATCCTGCACGTCCGAAGGCCACATACCCCAATTCCCCAACTCATGGAGATCCTACGGGTCTATGGGGACACATCTGGGCTGAAAGTGAACAAGTAAAAGTCTTCACTGGCACCGGTCAGGGGTGACTTTTCTTTGACTGGGGTAGGCATTAGACTGAGTGTGCATCGGACCATTTTCGTTACCTCTGTATAATAATTTCACACTCCCCGCAACGCTATTAGGACCATAATATCGCGCCTCTCTAGACCAAGACTAGAAGCAAATTCAAAATGTGGGCATCCTTACTGCTCTCCATGGCTGGCAATGGGCCCTCTTGATCTCCCTCCCCCGCTTCCTCTATGTCCTGCAGCACTATCCACACCCCCTGCTGGCCTCATTCTTCACTGACCTCTAGTCTACTCTCAGTGCTTTCCTCTGGGTGGAAAAGATTCCCCGAGTGTCATTTGTGAAGTGCGACCAATCGCCATACGACAAGGGCTTGGGTTGGACAGACATTCCATGCTGTACTACTGGGCCTCCCAGATGCTTCCAGTCAATGACTTGTTCAACAGGAATAGACACCAGCTGCAGCTCGTGCAGGTAGGGGCGGTGTGGCCGGATGAGGGGGGATTTCATTGGATGATGACGAGGGATAATTAATTTTTATTTAATTTTCCTTCGTCATCGTCCATCGAAATCCCCCCAGCTGGCGCCACCGCCCCAACGCTCTTACCTGCACGGTCTGCGGCGGATAGGCACAATCCCACTTATGCATTGGAGGTGGAATCCCTTGAGACCCATGTGGTCCTGCATCTACTGTACAGCAGGGCCCCACCCCGCCATTACCAGGCTCCCCCCTTCTCTGCTGGCATGCAGTGCTTAGGCACTTTAAATGGCATCAAACCCTACCGGCCATGACTCTGCTTTGGCAGGGCACTTGGCTGGCACAGGTGCTGTGGTTCCTAGGATTCTCCCAGTGGGGTCTGATTGGTATATCCACCGTAGGGTATGTCTGGAAGGGGAGTCACATTAAAACTTTAGCTGTACTGACAGCAGAGTTCCAGCTGCACCAAATGCAGTTCTACTGGTGTCTTCCGTTGAGACACGCACTGGCCTTCTATCGAGACAGACTGAATGGGTTGCCCGATTACAGACCCCTGGGCGCACTGGAGAAGCTTGGCAGAGTGGGAATCACACAACTGTACAAAACCATTGTGCGCCATTCACCCGACCAACTTCAGAAATTCCGGGTAGCATGGGAGGCGGACTTCAGAGTGCTTGAGGACACAGAATAGATGGAAGCCAAAATGGCCTCCCCTGAGTGTTGATCTCCATGCATCTCACACTCACCCAGGTCACATTCCTTCATCTTAATACTGTGGCTCTGCGAGGCCGTGGCGGGTGGGTAGAGCTGTTAGCCCGAACTGTCTCCGGTGCCGAACCTCACCCGGAAAGTTCAACCACATGGCATGGGGGTGTTCAGCAGTCCATTAGCACTGGCCCTTTGGGAGTATCCTGGGCTCTGTGAGGCTTACTAGAGAATGAGGCAATAAAGGAAGTGCCTTGGTCGGAAATTAACCAGGGGGAAATACTCAGTCTATTTCCTCATACCCGAGAAGGACAAACCATAATCTATTTTAGACCCATACCAGTCAATAAACACGTCAGGATGACTGTTTAAAATTACAATATTGCAATATGTCTCTCAGGTGTTACATAAAGACTCCCTTAGGTTCACAGACTAACATGAGGCCTGATTTCACATGTGAAATTGGGCCTCATGTTAGTCTGTGAACCCAAGGGAGTCTTTATGTAATCCATGGCACTGCAAGCATCTCTTGTTTGTGGCAAGGTGCAACCATTATCAGGTGAAAATATTTTATTTCTGCATATAAACTGCACCAAGGGGAGCTAAAAATGGCTCGCAGTTGTGTCTGCATATATCAGAAGACAGCAACTTTTGTGCATCTGTATCTCGACGATTAGTTGGTGAAGGGGAGTTCGTATTATAAATGTCAGGACAGCATCAACAAATTGCTTCGGCTGTTGTTTAAAGTAGGTTTCACACAGTCAACATGAATCCATGCTACCTTCAGATCCACCGCTTCTCAGGAGGCTGGCATCTCCTAAGCTGGCTGTAGACTTGGCATCAATTTCAGCATTGCTAGAGCCGGCTGATCCATTGCCCGCAAAGCCCTCCTTATCACTGCTAATTTTGAACTCGATCAAAATTAAATCTCAGAAGAGAAAATCATGCCACCTTTAAGAAAATAAGGAGTCTTTACATAGAATGCAGCAGAATGTAATCAGATTTCGATGCAATGCAAATACCTACTCACCCTCTGCATAATGCAGAAGCCAAGAATGAGGGAGGTAGCTTTTTAAGCCCATTTTAACTCATTTGAAATTGCTGGAAGACCTCCAAAATGCCAGTGGCTTGGCACCTCTCCAGACAGCAGGAGGGACAGCTCTCCAAGTGCATTTTTCATCGGTTATAAAGAAGGCTGGTGACACACTGCATGCCAATGCATTAGGCAGAACCTAATGCATCCCTATTCACTGAGATTGTATCAGGGAAACAGACAACATATGTCATCTTGCCCTTCATTAAGGCACCGATGGACCATGTTACCCGAGGCCATGTATTTCTGACACATGACTCATTCCCAAAGCCCTTTTTGTGCCTCTTGTTTGCTTCTAAACGTTTCTAAGCAGTTAGAAAGCACTAAGTGTTCCTGCTGTTTATTTCAAACGGAAACCACCCTCCATAGTGCCAAGTTTCCTATTTAGAAAGCATGGCCAAGGGCAGGCTTTTGTTTCACTTGACCGACATCTCATTTTGATTTTGCAGCCTTTATCCCCTCTTCTCAAAATAGTGACTATCTTAGGGCTATTATCCATGCGTAAATTAAGGTTTGTTCTTGCTTGAACTGATCCTATCTAGTATACTTGTACAGTTTATAAATTTGCCAAATGTTTCACTTCACTTTTCTAACATTATTATGTTTTTGAATTACCTGTATAGTTCATTCACTGATTTTCGGGCACAAAGGAGGCAGTGATTTTTTCGTTGTGCCTTGTGATGCTTTTTCATAACATATCCTCTCTGTTGGAGATTTAGGGCCTGTTTTAGAGTTTGTTTGAGGGGTTACTCTGTCACAAACATAGTGGATATCCCATCCAAGTTCCTTATATCCTATGGCAATCCGTACGCCAAACTCTAAACCAGGCTGATAATCCCCAACCAGTAAAAAGTATGTGTGACTTACTCCTATACTACCCTTGGCATCCGACTCAATTCCACAAGTAAGCCGGGAGTACGCCTCCTTATTCTAGTTTATTCCTGGATTTTAGGAGTACTGCAAGAGTGAGCCACAGCAAACTCTTGGTGAATTGGGGCTGGTATCTTCGGGCCCGATTCACAGAACTAACTTAAGACAAAATCCTAAACTTACTACCATATTCGTATTCACAGAAGACACTTACTCATTTTGGTATTCACAGAAGACACTTACTCATTTCGGTATTCACAGAAGTTAGGAGTCCTAACTTTAGGATTCCTAAATGCCTTCTGTGAATACCGAAAGTCTTAAAATTAGGATTTTTCTCAGTTTAGTAGTAGTAAAGTTAGGACTCCTAAATGCCTTCTGTGAATACCGAAAGTCTTAAAATTGGGATTCTTCTCAATTAAGTAGTAGTAAAGTTAAGACTCCTAACTTTAGGACTCCTAAACGCCTTCTGTGAATATCTAAAGTCTTAAAATTAGGATTTTTCTCAGTTTAGTAGTAGTAAAGTTGAGAAAAATCCTAATTTTAAGACTTTTGGTATTCACAGAAGGCATTTAGGAGTCCTAAAGTTAGGAGTCCTAACTTTACTACTACTAAATTGAGAAAAATCCTAACTTTAAGACTTTCGGTATTCACAGAAGGCATTTAGGAGTCCTAAAGTTAGGACTCCTAACTTCTGTAAATACCAAAATGAGTAAGTGCCTTTTGTGAATACAAAAATGGTAGTAAGTTTAGGATTTTGTCTTAAGTTAGTTCTGTGAATCGGGCCCTTCCAGTTTGTCTGCTGTACAATCAATTATGCTCTCCACATCAGTGAAGGAGATATTTTTCTGGTTAGGCTTCCTCAATTTAGGCTGGAACTCCTTAATTTAGTCCCTACTTTGGCCTCTTGCTTATTTATGGATGTTCGGAAATTGGAATATAGTTCTACTCTCAGGGTGGTTTGATTTGATTTGATTTATGGTTTCTATAGCGCCCGAATCACCCCCGTCGGGCTATCTCAGCGCTTTGACTGCTAGTGGCCAACCAGAGGAGAGTTTAGAACAATGTCGTTTTCAGTAATTTTCTGAACGTCAGAAAGTTGGAACATTAACGCAAGTGGGGGGGAAGCTGATTTCAATACCGTGGGGCGAGGTGAGAGAATGCTTTACCGCCCATACGTGGCCAGTTTGAAGCATGGAACTTGGAGGAATCCTTGGTTGCTTGATCGCAAGGTTCTGGGTGGCATGTATCTGACCAGTTTTTTGGTCAGATAGCTGGATCCCTGGTTGTTCAGGGATTTCTGAACCATTCAGCATAATTTTAATTTTACTCTTTGTTTCACTGGAAGCCAGTGGAGTTCTCGAAGTAGCGGAGCAGCTGAGGTTCTGGGAGGGGCGTTGTTCACCAATCGAGCAGTGGTGTTTTGGACTACTTGCAGTTTGCCAAGGGAAGATTCCATGGCAGAGATAAGTAAGGCGTTGCAGTAGTCTAGGCGACTGAGGATTAGGGCCTGGACCAGCGTTTCATGTGTAGATGTTGGTAGAAGAGGGAAGACCCTACGGAGCAAGCCCAGTGTGCGATAGCATGTCCCTGCGGTGTGGTTAACATGTTCTTCTAATGTGAGTTTCTGGTCACGTTTTACCCCTAAGTTTTTCACCACATGTTTGGGGAGTGGGGCTGACTCTAGTTTCTCGGGCCACTAATTAGGGGACCATTTCATCGTTGCTTCCCCAAACAGCATGATCTCAGATTTGTCAGCGTTAAGCTGTAGGAGATTGTTTCTCATCCAGTGTGTAATACTGTTCATACCCTCCGAGAAGCTGGATTGGATGTTCTTGTCCGTTTTATCAAAGGAGAGAAGAAGTTGCGTATCGTCGGCGTAGAAGATGGGGATATAGCTGAGTTTCCTTAGTAGGTCAGCCGGGGGGGCGGGGTGACATAGATGTTAAATAATGTGGGGCTCAGGCATGAGCCCTGCGGTACCCCACTGGTGACTTTAGTGGTTTGTGAACTGAAAGGGCCTAGGTTTATGGTTTGTGTTTTGTTGGTGAGGAAATTGGTCAGCCATTTCAGGGCATTCTTTCGGATGCCTATGTCCTCGAGTCGGTTGAGAAGAATCTGGTGGGAGATGGTGTTAAATGCTGCGAACAGGTCAAGCAGCACCAAGAGTACTGCTCGACCGTCATCCGCCAGCATACGGATATTGTCCGTTACTTCCACTAGGGCTGACTCGGTACTCGGTTCACAGGTTGTCTCTCTTAGGGCCTGAATTATGAGGCCTTATGCCGCTGTTGCATTACTTTTTTGTGACGCAGCAGTGGCGTAAACAATGTACTACACTGCGCCATATTTATAAAGTGACACATCTAGGCAGATGCGTGATTTTGTAAACTTCTGCGCTACATTATACCTGCGTCAGATAAAATATATGCAGGGTGGGCGTTCCCGCGTAAAAAAGTCTCATAGAAGTGGTGCAGTGAAATCTATGAGATTTCACTGCCCCACTTCTACGAATTCACTGCGTCAAATCCATATGCCTGCTTCACAGCAGATGTTAGGACTGATGCAGGCCCTTTTATTTACATGGTACTCACCCATGTTTAATGACAGATTGCTGGAGTTGCGTCTGCTTTGGGATACACTCCATCAATGCGGCATTACTGGGCCACCAGATACGTCAGCATTCCTGATGTATATGGCCAATCCTTGCGACATAGAGCACTGTACTGTAAATACGGCGCATTCATGGTGTCGCAAGGAGGGCGCACTGAAAAGTGTTGCATCGCTGTTTTCAACCAGCAATGCAACACTTTTCATAAATGAGGCTTAGTCTGTACCGAGTTTATGTCTTGGTCCTCGTATTCAGCCATTCAGGTTCATGCGTAATGAAGGGAGTTGGGAAATTTGAAAGTAGTTCTGTTGTCGGGCAGCTATATTAGTTGTCTCTCTTAGTATGTATTGATTGTACGCCCTGGAGTCCTGTATTCAGGCGTGTGGCTCTTGGGGTACCAGTATATTGGAATGCAGGCGTCTTCTCAGTGAGCTACATTGGTTATCTCTCTTAGTGCACACTGAGTTTATTGTCAGCAGTGTATCTCAACCAGTGAGCTTCAACAGGTGTGATCCTCAGATACCCCGACAATCCCTTTGGTGTACTTTACAAAAATGAGAACGCAGCATCCATTCGCTGGTGGAGGAGTGGAGGCATTGAGAGGGTTATAAAGTTGGGGGGCAGTGGCAGGGTGGACAATATTCAACATGTTATTGAAATAACAAAGGAGAGAGGTTTTTCTGTGTGAAAGGATCTTTTGAAAATTATATAGCACATCTCAGATTACAGGCTCCGAACCCAATAAGATACTTCAGGTGATCTGTTTGCAACATGAATGTCATAGGCTGGGCCACTGAATTTACACTATTTTGTGGTCCTTGCCTTTTCCACATATTTGCAGCATTTGCCATATAATCCATCATAAACTGCAACATCTCTAGATTTTAACAAAATATTGTTTCTAGCTCAAACAGATCAAAAGTTACAAAAAACACGACTACCCTTGTTGCCGCACAAGAGAAGACCCTTCACAAAGGTTGACTGGTCACCTTTCTGTTGCTTATTAGTGTATTTGTGTGTTAAACTGGTACTAATGATAAGGAAATCTTGCCAGGAGGAAGAAATCTTGACAGTGTTAGCATGAGTAAAAATGACAAAATAGTCACACAAAATGAGATGCATTACACAGCATGAGTTGCCTATTCTTTTTTTAAAAAACATTTTTATTTTTATTTTATCATATGGCAACAAAACAGTCATGTCATCACAGGTCAACTTATCACCCCTTCCAACCCTCCACCCCCCTAGCCAAGCCAAAACATACAGTATTCCACTAATCATCTCCCTCCAATCGTCAGTCTTCATTTGTGTCCATGTCGGCCATAACTCAATATAAATCCCCCACACCTCCAGAATTGTGTGTGTGCCTTCATCTCGCCTTGCTCCTCACAGACCCCCATCAAGGCCCCGGTATTTCCTCCATTTGCCCCATACCCTCCCAAATGTTTTAGGGCAGCCCGTGCCTTGTATGTAACCCTTTCAGCAGCCATATAAAGGTCCAGGCCTCTTCTCCATTCCTCTAGCTGAGTTGCCTATTCTTGACGCATAATTTAGTCAACCCATCTGCATAATTTGGTCCTCCACTGTGACATTATTCCAGTGGCTCTGGTCTTAAGTTTCAATGCCAGTAAGGTAGTTTGCTGGGTTGCTGCATTTGCAGCCATGGAAACTGACACCTGCAGGTCATGGCTCTGAGGCAAATGGGTTAGAACTGTAGCCTTGGTGTTTGCTGTAGTGATCTGTCTTTAATATGCAAGTCACTATATGCAAAGCAAGTAAACTAGCTGGTGGACTGATACACCTGCTGGCCAAAGAGGGAGAGTGTGTGTGAATGTGTTTGTGTGAGAGAATGAGCAAGCTGACAGTTATTTTTATTTTATGCTCGGAATTTAATATGGTATGATCCAAACTCCCAGGAACCCTAAAGGACATTGTATGGAGAACATCTATGTTGCAGCAGGAGGTCCTCAAACTTGAGCTGTAGAAACAGAAGTATTGTGTGTATGAAGTTTGGTTGAAACCCTATGCCAGAAAAGAGAACATTATGAGGATGTTGGGAATAGCAATAAGTTGGGAGGACAGTACTAAACAGTAGCCTGATGCTGAATTACTTTTTACGTTGCACATTTTTATATGACATACATTTTCATTTTGATATACAGGGAGGGAGAACATTTTGACCACAATTGTACATTTTGAAACTGGGTGTTTAACCAAGGACTGCAGGTTCAGAAAGCAAAATGAATATATTGAAATATATTAAAAGCTGTTTGTCAAAGTGGGATCTAGGATGTCAGAGCCTATGTACAATTAGCATTTATCTGTTTCTTGGCTGCATCCTCTAGCAATAGAAAACTGGGCCTTTCGGCTTCGGTAGGAAGGATATCAAGACAAAAGGAGTATACATATTTATCAACCGAAGACTAGAATTGAAAGATCGAAGGCTGTATGCACACCCCCATTTCACTATTCAAAATTGCACAAGGGGTCGCGTTTTGTGTCTTGTATTCATATTCCCCTCTTCTTCCTTCACCCCCAAAAAACAGACAAGCTGAGGAATACTGTTCTTTCCTTAGCATCATAGCAACCATATTATGAGAGTGTATCCAAGAGCTGGTGACAAAATAACATGTGAAAATTAATCACAGGGTTGGACATGCAGGAAGCATGGGTTTATAGTGTGAAACGTTTCTATGGACCAATTTATTGCGAGGCCATCAGGATACAAAAGTTGTTAATTACTGCTCTGTTTGTAGGAGGCAGGGAAAGGGTTGTTCTCAGCCAGGGTTCTCCGATGTCGGTGCTGGAGGGCCAGTTCCGTGCCAGATTTTCAAGGGAGCTACATTTTTCTAAATGTGGATATGCTAAAAATCTGGCATGGATCTGGACCCCCAGGAACAACATTGAAAACCCTGTGCTAAGCTAATGCTTCAAAAGATTAGAGGCACATACATCTGTGTAAGGAATGCTGCTGGTGCAGAGGAAACCCAAGACAGACTATCTAACTGTGAGCCATAAGTCACTACTAACAGCCGGAGACTCTGTATCTTGGGTGGGGTATAACACCCCATGCACCCTACACCCCAAAGATACACCCCAGACAAAAGACATTTAAAGATTGAATTCTTTAAATTGACAGCCAGAGTTAAATTTAGAAGATCTGAAGACTGCAGCAAGAATAAACAACCTGAGAGTTTTAGATGTCCCAACCGTTCCCGATAGAGCAGTTGTAAGAGCAGGACTGCAAAACATTATAACAAAAACAATTTTGGGGGATACTTCACAAATCCTCAACAAAATAGGCAAGACACAAGAATTCTCACCATAGTCACAGGGGGCACTCCTTTTGGGGCTTGGACTATTATTGCAGACCTGAAAACAGTGGACAAAGTGATGTGGTAATATCTTCCACAATGAAACAGATGGAATTCTATGTGAGGAGGTATAAAGAGCAGATTTTTTTGGGACCTTTCCCGTAGCTCCCAAGTGGGGAAGCAACAAATCGTCAAGAAAGAAAATGATTTGGCACACACAGAACTCTCCGTTTGGCACTCTGCAAAATTACAAGTTGGGGCAGATGGGAAAATCTGAACATTCACCACGCCAGAAGACACTGATAGGTTCCTGCATAAGGTGAAAGAGAAGAGTCAACCAAATATACAATCCCGTCTCCTGATCCTCTCTTATCAACCTATTGCAATGGTTATGGTCTGTAGAAACCTTGTTCTCTCATAGCTGTGAGGTTATCAGAGAGGCATGTTCTCTAAAGATGTCCTAATATAGCGTAGGTGCAACTTACATACTTAAAGGTCTACCTCAATGCTTCCTACACCCTTTGCAGACTTTTCTCTTTTCTCTTATAGTTACGCCTCATCAGTGAAGTGCAGCATGAGTTCTACAGAAAGAGCACTGGGAAGAACAAAATTAATAGATTGAATGATTGAATTAATTTCAGTCACTCATAATTACTTTAGGCAGCATTCCATTCCATTGTTTTTGGGAATGAACAATATGCCAATCATTCTTGGCCTTGACCCAATAGAAAAAGTCCAGCACAAACTGCTAGTCCACCTCTCCTCGGTATAGGAACACAAGCAGGCATCTCCAGCCATTGGTTCAGCACTTTGGGCCTCATAGGTGAGTTGCAGCGTTGATCCTCCGGCACAGCAAGCCACAGGACCTACGTCTGGGCACTGTGTCTCTCTCACAATTAACAAACAAAAAGTAATCGACAGAATGCTTGAATTAATTACGGCCACTGGTAATTACTCTGGGCTTACATACCAGTTCATTGTTTTGTTTTTTGTTCAAAATCATATGCAATTAATGCTGGCCAAGCTCCATTTGGAACAGTTCTGAAGGACTGACGCGACGTAGGTCAGTCGAGTACCTTTGAAGATTTCACAAGGAAGTCACTTACCATAGGAACCAGCTTCGGCTCATCAAGAAGGAGGAATATTACTGGCCTGAGGGCAAAAATGTAAGTCACAGACTGAGTCACCTATAAACTCACACTCTATTTGCTGCCTCTAGGAGACTTGGGCGTCAAATGAAATTAATCTTGACGTCTACTACACATACTCTGTCCAGGCAACAAAATAAGGGAGAGGCAGGCCTAAAGGAGGCTTGGTCATATGGGTTTCCTGCAACTAAATATATAAATTCAGATAATTGAAAATAATCCTAATAAAAACATTCAGCACATTAGACTCAACCATGCCACAGGGGAACTTCACCTTTTCAACGTCTATCTTCCACCGGGGAACTTGAATGAATTTGTATCTCTTCTAAAAGATCTCAAAATTGCATTACTGCCTCCAGAGAAGAATTCAGTAGCCATCAACTTAGCCTACAGAGAAAGGCGGGATCCCACGCCATAATTGATTGTGGAGACTTTACCAGACCTGACTTGTCAATGACAGATCTCAGGCCGACTGCCTTTGGATACCTCAGGCTACAGCACATTCAAGCCTGGAATTTATGAGAGTATCATCAACGACTTTGTAATAAAACCTGAACTCTGGCCACTGGTAGCTGACTTACAGGTTCAAAGAAGATTTGAGAGGGATCATGATTCGATTGTAGTCACTTTCAAAATCTCTATTTTCCACATTGCCAACCACACATCAGCCCAGAAACAGGTGCTTCTAAAACCTAATAGGAAAAATGTATTCTGGGGTTGTAGCTCTTCCAAAACTTACCTGACTCCCAGGGCTCTGAAGCAATTTCATTCTGTGCAAACAAGTTACTTGCTGCAAAGGAGGTACCAGCTCCAGGAATAATCAAACAACTGGAAGTATTGCTAAAACAGCTTTGTCGTGCAGGCCCTTATAGGAACGGAGGCAAACAAGGATCAGAGATCCTCTCAAGGAAACTGATATTAGAATGGTTTGACCCTGAATTCGTCAAGCTAAAACATGCTCTTGCATCGGCCTTAAGACACAGAAGATGGGGAACCCAGGCTAAAGTTAATGAAGCAGGCATATAAACGCTTAATTTAACCAAAAGAACAGGCACATTGGCCTAAACGCCTGGTCTCTTTTGCACCCAGTGGCAGACGGCACAGGTAAGCCAGGTGGGCAGGGCGCGGCAGGGGGTAAGCCGACAGATGACGGAATAGGTATTGTTTATGTATTTAATCATACCTATTCCGTCATCTCTCGACATCCCCCCTCCCACCCAGCCCCCGCCTCACCACGTTTACCTGTGCTGGCCACCGCTGTTTGCACCAGCAATAAAAGTAAAACAAAGCACTCCTTTTTTCTATTTCTTGACATTACAATCAATCGCAGCACCTGCACTTTAGCTTAAGATGTTTAAAGCTTGTTCAGCTTGAGAGTCAGCATTAGACTGAATTGCCAGCATAAGTTCGGATTCTGCCCTTCTAAGGTCCTCTATCATTTCTGCAATCATAGCTTTCTGTTCTTTTTGCTTAGCCCAACCATAGCTACACGGTCCCCCCCCGACCCCTGCTTTCAGAGAGTCCCACACCATCGGTTGGCTAGCAGTACCTCTATTAAAATCTAAGAATTGTGTAGCCCAAAGTTTAATATGATTAATAAACTCCTCATCGCTTATAAGTTTTTTATTGAAAGTAAATGAGCGTATTGGACGGATCAATTGCATACAAATCACACCCAGAACTATCGGGCTAGGGTCTGACGTAATTCGGGGCATAACTTGAATCTTCGCACCAATAGTTAGGGACCGAGGTATACAAATATAATCTAGCTGCACGAACTTGGAGTGGGGAGAAGAGAAGAAAGTATACCCTGGATTACCAGGATTTATTTTAGCCCATCCGTCAATTAATTCATGTTGGGATACTAACTGATATAATGCCCGATATACCTTTGGCTTACGACCATATCTCTGGGTCTGGGAATCCCAAATATGGATATCACCATGGATATTAAAATCTCCCAGTAGTATTAGTGGCATAGGCCATTGTGCTAACTCCACGTTTAAAAACTCCAAAATATCTGGCTCATCAAGATTGGACCCGTACACAGTACATATTGTAGCTTTCATGGCCCCTATAGCACACTCAGAAATGGCCCATCGTCCAAAGTTATCAACCCGTATCCTACCCGTACCTGTTACAGCCCGACTACCCATTATGACTACACCACGGTTCATGGTAGATTGTTTAGACACTGCTAGGATTGAATAGCCCAGTTCTAGTAAAAGCTTATAGTTAGACCAAGGAATGTGCGTTTCCTGCAAACAAAGTATATCTGGATTAATTAAACGTAATTCGTATTTAACCCGTTTTCTTTTCATACCGTTGTTAAGACCAAAAACATTAAAGGAGCTGATTCGTAGCTTCCTAGCCGCCATCTACACAGATATATTGCAGGTCGTTAATAAACAAACATATTTGTACCCTTGCTCCAACATAACTAAAACAACTGCTATGAACTGATATTTTTTCCCTTTTTCCCCCACAAATCCTTACTCCCCTATCCCAACACACCCCCCAGTGCCGCCCAGCCACCCCACATCCACACACCACCACCCTGAACCCCCCCAACCTCCAGAAGTGTCCCCCCTTAACTAAGGTTGCCAGCGGTAAAGCTAGGATTAATGGGGTGTGGAGTCAAGATATTGCCTCTCAGTATAACATTCATAAAACCAAAAGATATGATTATGGAGAGGCAACGGGGAGATGTCTGGCTCAAAGGATGCGGGGTAAACAGGCGGCTCAACGTATTGATTTGTTGGAGAATGCTAGGGGAGAGTCGGTTGAAACTACAGATGGTATTATGGAGGTCTTTCGTAGCTATTATCAAGAATTATATACACAAGATCCAATCCCTCAAGATCAAATAGAAACCGATCTTAATGACTTGGATTTTCTTAAACTTGGGCCCTCCGAGAGGGAAATGCTGGAGGCTCCAATTACTATGCAAGAGCTGCAGCTTGCCTTAGAAGACTGAGCGTTAGGGAAGACATCTGGCCCTGACAAGCTTCCTTTGGAGATTTATCACTTATTATTCAGTGCCATCAAGGAGGACATGCTCGTTACTTTTATTATGGCTCAACGTGGTAATCCGCTGGCATCTTGGGATGATGCCAACATTGTAGTTTAAAAAAAAAAAGATAAGCCTCCTCAACTGCCTGGGTCATATCGGCCCATATCATTAATAAATGCTGACGCAAAAATATACTCCAAAATATTAGCCACACGACTGCTGCGAGTTACTCCAAAGTTAGTATCCCATCATCAGCACGGATTTTTCCCCGGGAGAAGTACGGTAAACCATCTCCATCGGGTAATAGCGTCAATAGACTATGCAACCGCATTCCAAAAGAATATAGGTATTATTTTCTTGGAATGCGGAGAAAGCCTTTGATCGGGTTGCATGGCTGTTCTTATGGGCAACAATGGGTAGAATGGGGTTTGGTCCTTTGTTTATGCAGGCTGTACAAACCATGTATAGGAGTCCCCGGGCTAAAATTTGCAGTATGGGACAAGAGTCATCACCTGTCCATATTACCCGGGATACGCGACAGGGCTGCCCCTGTTCGCCTTTACTTTTTGCTATCTATATAGAGCCACTACTGCAGCTACTGGAGTCTACCAATCTTATAAAACCAATGATGGTTGGCGATTATGAAGTGCACGTACTCGTGTACGCTGACGACATTGCGGTGGTGACCTCGGTTCCCGAGCTAGCAATAAGGGAGGTTGAATGCTTGACGCAATCATTTGGACAGGTTGCTGGCTATAAACTTTAACATCTCTAAAACTCAAATTGTCTGTTCAATGGGGCTGTGTGTTAGTGAGCCACGAGTGACGAAAGAGGCTAAGTACTTAGGGATTAAAATTAGGATGTGCGTACAGGAGATAATTGATGTTAATTGGAAAGATATGATAGGAGCTGTCAAGAGTCAGTTAGAAAAGCTAGAATGCTTGCACTTGTCAATGGTTGGGCGCCGCAATGTTCTCAAGATGTGTATCCTCCCCAAAGTACTTTACTATTTCCGGACAGTCTCTTTGGAGCTATCCAGGGCACAATTAATGCAGCTGCAAGGCATTTCGGATAGGTTTATTTGGGGTTGGAAGAAGCCCCGTCGTGCTTCTAAATATATGACATTACCTCTGGAACGTGGTGGATGGGGTGTCCCAAATTTTATTCTATATTATCTAGTATGCCTCATACAAAATTCAAGGTTTATGCTACTTGGGGGGAATACACGGGTGTTTGAGACACCTAATGTCTATCAAATGATATTGGGTGATTCGGCCTGTGAAGCTTTGTTGAAGTTTTATGAGCCTAGTTATTTTAAGCGTACCAGATTCAAAATCATGACCGCAGCTTATAAGGGTTGGAAGTGGCTTTGGAAAATTTTGGATATTCAACGGTTCAATTTCTATACACCTTTAGACTCTAGGAACATATTACTATCTATATTCTGGGACGCCAAGATGCGAATTTGGAAAGCTAAAGGGATATGCCGTCTGGGGGATTTTTTCCAGGATGGTACACTGGTCCAATTTACGGATTTAATGGAGGTATACTTGGTGGCGAAGAATTATTTTTTTAAATATCTGCAAATACGGGACTTTTTGTATAAACGCCAACTACAACCTATTGTGAATAATGAATTCATCGAAGCTCTTTCAAAAGGAGCTAAGATTGGTGTCTTGTACGAAATATTACTATCAAAACAATCGGATGATATTGAAAGGCAGGATACCAAATGGCAAAATCGATTGGGATGTTCGGGTGTATTCTTGCAAGATTCAATTGATATGGCAGGTGCAATAGTTTTGTCTGCTAATTTACGCACTCAACACTATAAAACTGTGTTTAATTTGTATCACACACCAGTGAAAAAGATGAAGTGGGGAGATATTTATGATGGAAAATGTTTTCGATGTCAAATGGATGCAGCAGATATTGTTCATATATTTTTTGATAGTAATGCACTTTCTCCGTTTTTTTTAATTATACAGAAATTTTTATTTACAATAACGAAGGTGCAATTTCATATTAGTCGGGAACTGCTGCTTTTTGGGGTTGGTATTGATGATGAAATGGCACAGAACTGCTATCCCCACCGATATTTTCTTTTCATGGCTATGGCGGTAGCTAGACTATGTATCGCTACAATGTGGCTGAAACCCGAACCCCCTGCTTTTGAAATGTGGAGAGCTAAGCTCTATAATGTGTTCCATTTAGAATTTAACTCATATAGCATTAAATCTAGGAAAAAAAAACAACTGGGGTTGAAGATATGGCAGCCAATGCTCCAACATTGTCATTTGGATCGTAATTCTGTTTGATATTTGTCATAGTGTTATAGTATTGTTTCAAATGCTATTGAATTCATGCTTTATTTGCCTTCTTTTGTCTGCTATGAACTGAACAAAGAAAAAAAGAAAAAAAAAAGATGTTTAAAGCTAAAGCACGGGTGCCGCCAATGTAACGAAAGTCAATAATAAAAAAAAAGCATGTGGCCGCAATTGCTTAAAAAGTAAAGTAATATTTAAAAAATGTTTTTTTTTCTATTTCTTTACTTTTGAAGCAATCGTGGCACCCACGCTTTAGCTTAAGATGTTTAAAGCTAAACCGCTGTTGCTGCGATTGATTTGCAATTAAATAGCTCTCGAATTACTGAAAGTTTGAGCTACTGCCGTTGCATTATTATTAGCAATGGCTCAAACTTCAACGCCAATAGCTCAAACCTTTAGTAATGTGAGACCTATTGCATTGCAAATGCTTGTTGATTTGGTAGCTCATTGCAGGGAAATTTGCGATTTATTGTTTGCAGATTGTGTTTTGCCGTTGATGTGATGTCTAAGCTGAGAGAGTCGCACAGGGAAATAGTAGAGATGTCTATTATAGGTTTTAGTTGTTCTAGTTGAGATGCTACAGGAGACCCTCTCATACCATACCCTTGTATTCTGGTAAATGTAGTATGCTTACTTCAATGTTCCTGTAGTTTTTCACCAAAGTTGGTGCAGGTAGTGCTGTTATCTCTAGACATGTGTTTCTGGGTTTAGCCATTCATCAGTAGAGAGCTGAAGTAGTAGAGAGCAGAGAAAAGTCATCTGGGGTTGTTGAAATGCTGCCCAAGTCTTCACAGGTCACAGTACCACTCCACAGAAACACAGGTGCATCCCAGTTGAGCTTGTCAGCTTGTTGGCTCAAAGGAGCCAGTGAAGGATAAAATCCAGAAATACGTGTCTAGAGATTTACAGCACTATCTGCAACAACTCTGGTGAAAATCTACAGTTAATATTCACCTAAGCGCAAACACTGTACTGCACTTACTATAATGCTAAGGGGCAAATTGTGTGTTGTGATGTGAGGGAGTGTGCTCTCATTCCCCTACAATGTCAAACCCGTTTACAATCCTTCCACTTGGTTGAAAGCCAACTCTCTGTGTTTAAATACAAACAAACAGAGATTAGGATTTTTGGTAAACCATATCTTTGATCCTCTTGCTGGCGGCCACTTTCTTTCGGTGATTGTCATACTCCAGTCAGATTTTCTCGCACTTTGGGAGTGATTTTCAGCCCCAGCTTTTCGTCTCTAAACTTGTGTCATCATGTTGTTATGCTCAATGTTATAAAAAAATATATCTCTCCTTCTTTCTTCTGCTACTAGGAACTTGTTAGTTTAAGCAGGTTGGACTTCTGCAATTCTCTATACGTTGGTCATCCCATTTATTTTACCACCAAAGCTGTATGCTCTGGTCCTTAATTTCTTTTTTGTTGTCAATCCTACTATTCAAGAAATCGTGTATGGGTGGTCGGGGCTTTTCCACTATCACTGCTTCGGGGAACATCGTTTACAACGAAACTTTTACCACGCACTACCATTACACCGCAGGAATTACAACGAAAGTCGTTACAACGACTTTCGCATTAGGGCGCTGTTGGATAGGGAATAGTTTAATTTTCTATCCAACACCTTCCCTACTATCCACGGGGACTGGAGATGGAATAGAAAATTAAACTATTCCACTATCCAGCGCCCCCCAACGCAAGACGTTGTAACGACTTGCGTTGTAATACCTGCGTTGTAAAGGCATGCGTGGTAAAAGCATGCGTTGAAACGTCATACATCCCACTGCTTCTACATACCTAGAACAGCCTTTCCATTGCGCTACACTCTCAATCCAATATATTAAGGTTTTATACATTTCTCAAGAGTCATTTATTTATTCTCCAAGCGGCTCTATACCTTTCAACTCCAGTGCCAAGAAACCCTTGTGTATTTTTACACTTTATCAATATCAATTTAAATCAAATAAGCAGCGCCTTCAGGTGTTGCAGTGGTGTCAGGCAGCACAAGGTTACTATTCAAGCTTGATTTCTTTAAATGGTATGCTGCCGGGGCTGTGATGGGACACTATCACGACAGGGGTTGTCTCCGGAGGGTCTCACAGGGGTCTTCCACAGACCGGGAATACAGCTGTCTTCTTTTAATGCATACATTATTTTGAAAGTAGGAGACCCCTATATAATAATGCACTTGCTATACATAGGGAAAAACAACAGTTTTGGAAAAGGTCTATAGCAAAGTAGAACAACAGCAAAATATACAATGAAAATACTAATAATAAAAATAATAATAATGAGACTAGGTGACTAACCAAAATTCAATAGAAAAAGCCCACGTAGAAAGAACTAATGACCTCATGGGTAGAAAATATTTATACATTTTATTAATCAATTATTGATTTTGTATGAAGACATCTTTGGTGAGATCCATACATATTATTCTTTGACTGTGAAGGAGCAATGGACTATTTACAAATGCATAGCCTGTCCTTCTGCAGTATCACTTTCCTAACCTCTCTGAGCAGGCAGGCAAGCTTCTGGACCTTGGGCTTCTCCAGCAAATTGTGCAGATTTCAGGTGATGTCCCCTTACTCGAGACTAGCAGTCATGCAGGCACCAGCTCTGGTCACAGAGCAGCTCCTCAAGTACCATACGTAGTACTCCCTTCCACGGCTTTAGAACTGGTTTTGGATTGTTCTCTTTTGCATGTCATTTTCAGGCTGCTCTTTAGAAACAGCCTTTGTGCCAGGTGATGGCTGTCACATCTGGTGGCAATGGCCCTTACTCCAAGCAGGAGTACCCAAAAACAAGGGTACAGTGTATTCACAAACTCCAAGTGTCAACTTACTACAAAACTGTCAGTTGCATGTCTCCATCCCTTAGAGCAGTGGTTCTCAAACTTTTTTGACCTGCGGCTCCCTTGACCTATTGGCCATTGGCTGTGGCTCCCCATTATGTCACTTTTTTTCGGGTGGGGGGATGTAGGCCCTGCCTCAGTAGTACTTTCATTTGTTTCCATGAAAATAATTGGGATGAAGCCGATGAACATATTATAATTATATTTGTCACAAAATAAAAATGAAAGCAGTCGTTTATAATAAACTTTACGTGTTAAGTGACTGTAAGCGCATAGAAACATTCCTGCGTCTTCAGGTGCCTGTGTTAATCTCACTGTGCTGTGCCGTGATCTTCTTGACTCTGTTAGTGCTTCTATTCACCTCCTTTTCCCTCCCTGTGTTTTGGTGCATCTCTTTGTTTGTATGTATGTGTTGGTATTTTTGGAGCAGAGACCTAGCTGGAGCACAACGGAGCTCTGAAGTGTGGACTTAGCCTTGTGCCAAAGATGTTTTGATTCAGCTCAATGTCCCTGAACATGCTTAGGGGCCCATCACTCTTGTAAAAGCGTCTAGATGCTCCGTTTTATCCCTAAAGATTCTTAGATGCACCACCATGGCCCATAAGGAAATGGTAAAAGGTACTCACTGTCTTTGATTTGAAATGGCTTGAATGCACGGCTACTCTGTCTCAGAAGGTGCTTTGATGCACATCCTCGTCAGAGTCCCTGAAGGTGCTCAAATGCACCCTTATCCCTGAAGTCAGAGGTACCCTTCCTCTCTGTGTCACTACCAGCTGTGACAACCCCCCCTTCTACATTTGAGATATCCCCTTCCTGTATGCTCCTTTCATATGTGAGACCCTCTCTCCAATGGCTACTGGAAATGTGAGGAAAACAACATATATATCACACATCAGGGCATAAATACGAAGCAGTTAGGTAATGCATAACACAGAAGAATTACCCAAAGCATAACCATATCTATATCACCATAAGTCCCCCGTATCGCAGAAACCACGAAGCCATGCCATAAACGTACAAGTAGCAGCAACCTACACTCCATATACATGATATATGGTACTGTGCACAACACGAAGGCGACAGGGACATCTGCACACCTACCACAGTGAATTTGGTAATTTAGCAACTTTGTTTCTCAATGACGCTGGGCCTCCGTCGAGGACTCTCTCCGGCATTGCTATCACTGCCAAGCAAATGCCCCCAACGTAGGAGCTAGCATGGGGGCATGGCAGACATGGCACAGAAGAGGGGAGCACTTACTAGGTCCCTCACAAGTGAAGTTTCAGACGGCGGTGGCTCCCAAACGGGGAACATCTTCTACAACGCAACTTTTACAACGCACTACCATTACGACGCAACTTTTACAATGCATATCATTACAACGCATTGCGCTGGGGGGCGCTCTAGGATAGGGAATAGATTTAATTTACTATCCAACACCTTCCCTACTATCCACGGGGACTAGAGTTGGAATAGTAAATTAAACTGTTCACTATCCAGCACCCCTTAGCGATATGCGTTGTAACTGCATGCGTTGTAAAAACTGCGATGTAAAGGTAGGCGTTGTAAAAGTATGCGTTGTAACGTCATACATCCCTCCCAAACACATGGCTCAGCTGTAGCTGCTCTGACACTTTAATCTGGACCGCCGCAGCTAGGGGGCCTGGGGAGAACTCAGGGGGCCTCAGGCCTGGAAGTGCGGGTGAGGTTTCAGACTGTGGTGCACTTCTCTGGGACAGAAAGTATCCGGCATTCAGGAGCACTGTGGCTGGCACAGGGAATCTGCGAGGCGGGTCCTGAGGGGCACTAGTCGGAGCTCCTCATGGTAAAGCCCTTCAATAGTGAATGCGGGCCCATCCGTGCTCGAGCTCTTGTCCATGGGCTGCTATGTTATATTATCAGAGGGCTGGGGAGGGGAGGTGGTGCAGTGTAAGCCTGCTGGGAGGCCGTCCCCGTAGAGCTGCAGTGTTTGTGTGTGAATGGGACACAGTGCTGTGCTTTTCACTCTCATCCAGGCTCATTAGTGCCTGCTGGGAGGCGGATGCACCAGAGCTGTGTGTGAGTGAGATGCTGACAGGGGGCCTTCCTTAACTCCCCCCACGACAGTCCAAAATGGGTTATTCGGCGCCACAAAGACAATCTACAAACTTTAACCTGCTACCTTTTCCACTTTCCCAAGCTGTGCGTGGCGCCCCTGGCTACTTCTAACGGCGCACCAGGGTGCCACGCGCACAGTTTGGGAACCACCGCCTTAGAGTGAAGCCAATTGGCTTACTCTTGTGTGGGTGGGAGACATAAATCAACAAAGGGGAGAGAAAGGGTATTTCACCATAAAGGGAGGGAACTCCTGGTTCCCTGGACTTAGTATATCACAACAAACAGAGGAGTACCCCCTTGAGGTTCGTTACAACCTCTGGTTTATAAGGTGCATGTGTTGTATAAGACATGCACCTTATAAACCAGAGGTTGTAACGAACCTCAACTGGGTGGGAGACATCCCTCCCTAAACCCTTCCCTGGCCCTCCCTAAACCCCTCTTACTCGTTCCTAATCCCATCCTCATTAGTAGTAAGTCGGCCCCTTTTCCCGCCCACTTCCCCTGTGGTACTCTCATATTAATTACTAAAATCTACACTTACTGGTGCAGAGACTCTGCAGCCGTGGTGTAACAAAACTTAAGGGGGCCCCCTTGCAAAGTGCATGGAGGCCCCCCCCACGCTCCAGACCCAGTCAGAAGCTCTCACTGCCGTCTGTGCACAGTGCTTGAAGGGGCCCCCTGGAGCTCAGGGGCCCTCCACGCTGTGGGGGTTATTGTTACCCCACTTCTCCGCAGTCGGGGCAGAGAAATCCGCACACATAAATACAGATAAAACTTTTCGTACGTACGTTTTGTAGTACTACAAAGTGCAGTTTGTGAATCCAGCCCCTAGTCTAGTTTGGTGTAGCCTTTCTCATTGTCAGATCTCCAAGCTTGCCATTGTTTCCGGTACTGTGCACTGCTGCAGGAAGTTGTCAGTAGGTGGTTTCCTCCTCGACCACACCGGCTTCACTCAGGTGACCAGGATGTACCGTGAACTTACGTAAATGTGATCTCACTCTGTTTGTTTTTTTGGGCTGTAACAGTTTATTTCTCTTTTCTTCTTCCTTGAAAACATTACAAGGAGGAACCCCCCAAAAAACGCGACTGCAATAAGTGCAGCTTTTCCTTGTGAGAGTATAAATCGCGCCACGTGCAGGAGCAGTCCACGCATTCTAATCACTAGTATATGCAGTAGACCTTTGTAATATCTACCATTCCTATGTGACTCTTAGAGTATATCCAGTCATATCCCCTCCCTATGTATATAGAGATAACTCTAATCACTAGTACATGCAGTAGACCTTTGTAATATCTACCATTCCTATGTGACTCTTAGAGTATATCCAGTCATATCCCCTCCCTATGTATATAGAGATAACTCTAATCACTAGTACATGCAGTAGACCTTTGTAATATCTACCATTCCTATGTGACTCTTAGAGTATATCCAGTCATATCCCCTCCCTATGTATATAGAGATAACTCTAATCACTAGTATATGCAGTAGTCCGCTGTGCTCTCTACCATTCCTATGTGACTCTTAAAGTATATCCATTCATATCCCTTCCCTATGTATATAGAGATAACTCTAATCGCTAGTATATGCAGTAGACCGCTGTGCTCTCTACCATTCCTATGTGACTCTTAAAGTATATCCATTCATATCCCTTCCCTATGTATATAGAGATAATTATAATCACCAGTCTCTTCTTTGTGTGACTTTACATCTTGTACATTTGCAATTTTTTTCTGTGTGTATCTTTTATGTAACACATGTAATCCTAAGTCCTTATGTTTTGCAACTGGTTCTTATGTAGAGCGCTCTGACACCTTCGGGTAAAGTTTGCGCTATATAAAATCGCATTAAATTAAAAAAATATATATTTTTAATTCCTGAATGAGCAGTCAGTCGCTCTGAGAGGCCTCTGGCGGGAGCTTTGTGACGCATTCTCCCAGTAGTCCGGATTCCGGCCAGTATAACATATATTTGTAAAGCGCACGTTCACCCAGGAGGGCGTCTTGGCTCTAAATAACAGTTTATTGTAACCCATCTCAATGGTACCAGGGCCTGACTGGGAACAGAAACCAGCCCTGGCAAACTGCTCAGCTGTCATGTTTCCATGTGTGGTTCCCATGTTTACATTCCACACTTCCAGATTGCACACTGTGGAATCCTGTATTGTAATTATCCTGTTACTTTCTCCCTAGCTGCTCAGCCAGTGTGGATGTGCTGTGTGGAATGTTTCTGTGGTGGTGATGGATGGAATGTTTGGGTGCCTGTGGGGTGAGGTGTGATGGTTGGAGTATGGGCTGAACAGCAGGCAGGTTGCTCCTGGTGGGGCTGCTTCACTTGAACTTTACAACCTGTAAATAAAGCATAGTAAATCTACCTAAAGTACATATTGCTACTGGGCTTCATTTCCTACACTACACACACACAGTGGTACTATAAGTGGCAAGATGTTTCTGTGCACACAGTGTGTCTGCGACGTTTGTGCAAATACCTACACAGCACACTATAGGGTTTGCACAGTTTTGGGGTTTGTGTGTTACTACAGGCCACAGCCAGTACCTGTAGGGCCTGTACATGCATATTGTGACAGTAGAGGGAAGTGGGTGTCACTGAGCTTGAGCAAACAAATCCTCAAATAAAACAAGCATTGAAAAAAAACAATTGTCCTGGGTTTTTGTTAATGAATGCGTTTTCTGTTGATGAGTTTGTCTGTCTGTTGTGTGGGTGGGTCAGTGGGTAACTGTGTGAATGAACCAAACGAAGCATATATGGACAAGGGAATGATCAGCTGGATGACTAAGATCATGCATTGGATGGATGAATGAATGCAGGGATGCCTTCATGGGCGGATGAATGATGGTGTTAGGGCATGGTTTGGAAACTGGGTAAATGGTTGAATCTGTAAGTTGTGGAGTGTCTATATGGATGGATGGATGAATGAGCTGAGTCGACCAGTGTTCCTCAGTTTCACTTGCTTGTAATTGCAGACACACAATATGCTACGACAGTGATGCCAAGATTAAATCAGCGTTGGCACAACTCAGTCCATGAATGCCAGTATTATGTCCGGGGTAGACACAATCATCTTAAGGAGGCCCACAGTCTTTCAAGAATTAACACCATTATGGCAGTGTTTAAAAAAAAAAATTACGATATGTTTATTAGTTTTCAATTGAACAGTAAAAAAACAAAACAGTTGTCTCACATTGTCATACCGTGAAATACATACGAGCATAGTACATAATTTATTGAGGTATATCTAGAATACTCCAATAGTACCTCTCCCTTGCCCTAAGCGTTCAGTGTCCATCCTGGGCCCCATTTTAGAGTGTGTCACCCCCCCTGCATGAGTGTTGTAAGAGTAGATATTCAATTCCTTGTCATAATGCGTCTGCGTCTCATTGTCCAGTATGTTGAGTCCGCTGTATTTCCTCCATCCAGTGCTTAATTTGAGCCGGAGCTGTCTGGTGCTGAGCACCAGCACTTAATTTGTTTCCGGTGCTCGGCACCAGCACCTAATTGTCAATACCACACTTAGGGCAGTCTGCCACAAGGTGGAGCTGCTGATAGAATTTAGAGAGGAGCAGTATAACAGCTGTGTAGGGAAACAATATACATACAAAAATTACTAATACCTGCCTACCCAGCCATTTATTTAGCTTTGGGGACCAGGAATAATCTTTACTGTCGCATTTACATACGAGAGCGATGGTTACTAGTTGTTATGGCACGAATGCCAGGGCCGATGGGTGCTGCAAGCTGCAGTGGCCTCCTGGTCAGAGCCCTGGCACTTAATATTTTACAAATTAAGTACTGCCTCCATCTATCCCATATCTTGTGAAATTTCCTTGGGCAGCCTCTAGCTTTGTATGTGACCCTTTCTACTGCCATGTATATGTCCAAGGCTGTCCAATCTGTGCGGGGCATTCCATCGGCACGTGCGCCGCCAGCTGGTGACGTTAGAATCATGGCGGGAGGCCCAAAACGCGGCTCACTACAGGAAGAGGAGGGTGGAGCACAGATGCCACTCATACCATAGGGGATGCAAACAAACACGTTCCTTGGACTCAGTTAAGCAGAAGGGAATGTGTTTAAAGTGCACTAATCCCCTTAAGTATAGACAGCAAGAGCCCCGGGCCCCCACCACTCCTCCTCCTAGCTTTTGATGGTGGAAAGATGTCAGTGAGGCTCAGGAGCACGGCAAGGCAATTGGAGCATGAAGGCCAGAAACTCCACTCCATCAATTCATCCAAACATTCATTCATGTTTGCTTTCCTCAGTGACCGAACTGATCACACCACTCAACAATCAACAAAGAATTTCCTTTTTTATATACAAAAAAACGATGGGCGTCCTCAAAGGGACTTAGGAGACACTGCGTGGCATATTTACAAGCCCCTATCGCCACCTTTTCCGACGTTCCTGTGGCGACAGGGGCTTTGCCTTATTCACAAGGCGGCGGGCTTAACACCGCCTTGTGAATAAGGCCCCCTTTCAAGCTACACTTAGTGTGAAAGGTGTGGGCAATAGGTGTTGCGGTGGGCGTTCCACTACAACACTCACTGATTTTGACACTGCCCCCTATTTAGAAGGGTGGCGCAAATAGGGGGCATCACCAAAATTAACACCAGGGAAAACCTTGTCGTAACATGGCAAAATCAGTAGAAATGCTTTATTACTTTCCTTCCTGCACATAAACAATCTTTCCCTGCAACGCAGGCACCCTTGCACAATGGTGCAAGAGTGCCTGTGTTGACGCTAGGCAGCTACATTTAGTGCCAGTGCTAAGGGAAACGCAGAGGTGCATAGTATTCTCATGAATAAACGCAGTCCTGCGTTCGGAAACTGTCTGGAGAGTAGCATTAGCCTTCTTGACTTAACTCCACGCTCCGAAAGTTTTGTAGTAAATATGCCCCAACATGTCGGGGACGAGGAGTACAGAGTCAGCCTCCGGTGCTTTTCATTGACCCAGTTGAAACTGCTCTGGGTCTTTGCGCTCAGGTCCTCTGATAGACTAGTATAATCAGAGTTTTGAAGTAAAATAGTGATATTGAAATTGAATATTTTTATACAGAACACAACCCAATTTACGATGGTTGAGGGAGTCAATGCGCCTGCTGCCAAAGGCCAATCGCAACTTGGAGGCTACAGGTTTGAATCTCTGCAGGATCTGCTTTTCATCCTTCCAAGGTTCATAACATGAATGCCTCAGAGTTGGTATATTATTAGCCCCTGTAAATTTCTGATCTGTTAGACCGTGATTGAAAGCGCTTCATATATGAAGTTGTTAATATGAACAGAGACTGGGCTTTTAGATGAAATACAAAGAAATGCATTCTGGGAGGCAGGCAGCTCTCCTGACTGTATTTATGGTTAGAAGAATACATCTAACTCGCTGGAATGCATGACGATAATCTAAATGTATTGTGTCAAAGTGCCCTGAAGTGGTTGAAAATACTTGTTAAATGCTAAACAACACATACTAAATATGGCTAGAAGCAGGAAGGCAGCTGAGGTAGAAAGATAACCCTTTAAACAAGTCTCTCCTAGAGCTTGGTGCCTTGAAACAGATATATCTTCTCCTATTTCTAGGGTCTCCCCTCTCACCGACTGGGGCAGTCAGAGAAGGGAGTGCCACTCACAAGTTTGCTACAAATGGAGAGGTGCAGTCAGGTCTGTGCATACTGAAGCTGAGCAGTCGGCACAAGAGGGGGAAGCATTTAATGCCAGTATGTGTTTGGAAAAAGTGAAGTAATTTGGGTCCATCTGCTATTTCTTTTCAAAGGCTGTTGAAGAGCAGTGGTGCTAGCCTTGTGCATGGGTAGATAGATAATGCCTGTGCCTTTTTGGGGCTACTGAAGTACAATGCGAGACCCAGGGGAGGCGTAGGGTAGAATGTGTCTAGCTTTCTCTTGTGATGCTGAAATTTGAGGCAAGCCCTTTTTAGTCAGGTCTCTGACCCATTGTACTCAGGATTATGGATTCCATCGTTTTGTATGCACAAATATGCACAAAGCTCAAGGCGCACCTTCACCCTGGCCCTCATCTTCAGCCTTCTGGACTACAGCAACGCTCTCTATGCAGGAATAGCAGCTCACCTCCTCCGGCAACTACAGACCATACAGAATGCTACAGCCAGAATCGGCCTGGATCTCCCTAGACGAAACCACATCACCCCCTACCTCAGTGAACTCCACTGTTTCCCTGTACAGAAAAGATTCCAGTTCAATCTCCTGACCTATGTTCCCTGTAGGCTGCGTGTGCGCGCAGACGTTCTACTTTGAGTGCCCAGACTCTCTGAGGGAGCACGCCCATTGTTCCTAGACTTAATGCAGATAAAAGGGAGGCGTGGAAACTCCCCTTTTTCTCTTTTCGAGGCAGGCGCACCAGATTGCCCAGCAAATGTATCAATGACAATAGGTGCTGTTTCTTTCATTCAAGTTCAGAGCTTTTTATGAGTAGGGCATTGTAAAAAAATAACGTGTGATTGTGTTTCACATGGCAAAGAGAGGGTGAGTGTGTAGAATTACTGCCAGAGCTCCTGACTTTGGAACTGGAAAAACAGGTTCCAGTCTTGATGCTCAAGTGAAGCGCTCCAATATTTTCTGGTAGTTTTTGGTACATTAAACTGCAAAAAAACAAAAAACTTTCAGGATGTTTCTCAGTTCAGTTTAGAAACTCACTTTTAATAAATCCTTCAGCACACATTCTGATATACTAAGGTCAGGGCCAGTAGAATTATGCAGCAAGAGAGCACCAAATTATGCGGCCGGGTTGACTAAATTATATGGCAAGAAAAGGCAAATTACGCAGCCTATTGTGGTAAACTTTTATATTGTATTATGTTCTTGTTTTGTAATTTTTACACAATAAAACTGTCTATGCACAGATTTAACCTCATTACTACCAGTTTAACAACCAAATGAAGAAAATAAACAACTGAAAGATGACCAGTTTACATTTGCTGAGAGCCTTATACTGGCTCCAAACACATGTGGCCACCTTTTTAGTAACCTTTTACCCGTTTGACATAGAAGCTATTTTTAGTGTCAAGATCTGCAGATTATGCAGCAGATGATGGATTATGTGAGAAGTACGGCAAGTCCATAATTATGGAAAAAAAAGCATTCCAAACCGTTGTTCTTTTTCCCACCATGCCAACTCAGTTTGGACACAGCCATATGCAAATCAGTCATGACTCTGCTCCAATAGGAACAGTCCAACCAAACTGCCAGGAATCAGAACACAAGCAGCCAAAGACTGCCCTGATTTTACTAAGAATGTTGTGAAGTGTCACCCTGGGTTTAGCTGTGTGGGGTCTCTCTGTCTGAGTGGGGTTGGGGAAGAGAGTCATTCAAACAGAGAAAAAAACCGGTCCCAGGCAGGCACTGGTAAAACACAAAACAGAGGATACAGCAGAGCAGATGCCAAACATTAATTCAATGGGTTGTGCAGGAGTAAGTCATACAGTAAGAAAAGAGAACAAGGAGACAGGGTGGAAGTTGATGGATGAGACGAAAAGGCAGCAGAGATGAAGAAAAATAGAAGGGTGAGATTAAATAGAGGTGGATAGGATGAAGTTGGAAGGAGGAGGTCAACTGTGGAGGCAATATGTTAAGGAGGGAAATAATGGAGGGGTTTGATTGCAATATGAAGTAGAGATAATAAAGGAAGAGGAGAGGCAGCGTTAGAAAATGAACAAGGAAGTAGTAAAGACAGAATGAAAAGAAAGATGGGAGAGTAAAGCAAAGGAGAAAAGAGAAGTATGGGGGTTGGAAACAAAGAAAAGGTACTGGATAGGAAAGGAGAAAAATAAAAGAAAGATGAAGAGGAAAGAAAATCTGGGAGTGCGAGGGAGAGAAGAGATGTGAGTGTAGAGAGAAAAGGAGGCATATATGGAGAGGTTAAATTTGGAAGTGAGACAGAAGAAGGAACAAGTGAATAAATAAGATATGGAGGGAAAAGAAAGAAAACTGAGTTAAATGTAGAAAGGGAAGAAAAAAGGGAGGGAAAGGAATAAGGAAGAAAACGATAAAACAACCAAAAGGGGATAGGTAGACCAAGAGGTGATAAACAAGGAGGTCGGAGACAAGACTCAAGGTTCCACCTCTTGCCGCTTTCCTCATTCACCCCACTCTTCATGACTCCTGGTTCCTCTTCATACCTCTTTCTTCCACCACCCTACGCTTCATGACTCATGGTTCCATCTCTTGCCTCTTTCTTCCACCACCCTACACCTCATGGCTCCTGGTTCCACTCCATGCCTCTTTCTTCCACCACCCTACGCTTATCATTCCACCTCATGCCTCTATCTTCCTACACTTATCATTCCACCTCATGCCCCTTTCTTCCACCACCCTACGCTTCATGACTCATGGTTCCACATCATTCCTCTTTCTTCCACCACCCTACACCTCATGGCTCCTGGTTCCATCCCATGCCTCTTTCTTCCTACACTTATCATTCAACCTCATGCCCCTTTCTTCCACCACAATACGCTTCATGACTCATGGTTCCACCTCATGCCTCTTTCTTCCTACACTTATCATTCAACCTCATGCCCCTTTCTTCCACCACAATACGCTTCATGACTCATGGTTCCACCTCATGCCCCTTTCTTCCACCACCCTACGCTTCATGGCTCATGGTTCCTATTCATGCCTCTTTTTTCCACCACCCTACGCTTCATGACTCATGGTTCCACCTCAGGCCTCTTTCTTCCACCTCCCTACACCTCATGACACTTTGGGGCTGATTAGGATGGCGGGCGAACTTGGTCCGCCCGCCACCCTAATGGAGAACGGGACCGCCCGCCATAAGGACGGGGGTCCCGTAGGGGAAATTAGGATGTGCCCGACACAGTGGCGGGCACATCCTACATGTTTTGCATTGTGGCGGGCGGTGCTCTCTGCACCGCCCGCCACAATGCAAAACATAAGAGAACGCATTTGCATATGCAATGCGGAAGGCACCGCGCGGTGCCTGCCGCTTTGCAGATGCCAATGTGGGGGGGGTACCATAGGTACCCCCCGTCCTCCCCCTAAGCTGGCGTCACCTGGGGGCCCCGCAGGCGGCCCCGCAGCAAACACCGCCTGCCTTTCCGCGGAAAGGCCCCTTCATCTGGACATTGTAATGTGGCTGGCGGTGTCCATAGGACACCCCCACCATATTATTCTATTACCGCCGCGGTCGCCTTGCGACCGCGGCGGTAAAGCGGCGGACGGTCTTTCCGTCCGCCGCTGTCCCCACCGCCATCCTAATCTGGCGGGGGGGAATGCAGGCATGGATGTCGGGTGGATTGCCTCCGCCAGGGTGGCGGTGGCCACCGCCACCCTGGCGGAGGCAATCCGCCCGACATCCTAATGGGCCCCTTTATCTCACTCTTCCAGGCTCCTTTTTATCCCCCCATTCTCCCTTTGTCACCTTTCTCCTATCACTCTCTTTCCTGTCACCCTTTTCTTCCTTTCTGTCTCTTGCTCTTAGTCAAAGTCTGATGATGAGAAATAAGTACCGGTCACCAAAACTAACTGTACTATCCCCGGATGTGTCCAGAACCTTGTAACGCTGTTTTATTTTTTGATGAATTTTTTTAATCACCTGCATTTTTATGGCCGTGATTGGCAGAATAAAGTTTTTGTGACTGACTGAGTGCCAGTGCCCATGACCCGCAGAAACCTGCACACGTTAAGCATAAGGACAGCACCCCTGGTGGACATATTGTTAGTTATTGGCTTCCAGATGCTTTAACCCCTTGGGCGCGGCCGCGACTCTGCGCCTGTGCGGCACTTCTGAAGAGTGGGCGGGTTCATGACGGCCCCAGCCGTCATCAGCACACGCCCACCATGTTGCATGAAGGACGGGGGCCGTCATCATCATGGAAGGGGTTAATAGGCCTCACCTGAAACCCCCAGGATGTTTGTGGAAGCACGTGATACCCAACCCCTACATGAAACACTAGACAAGCAGACTGTGGTGCAATTAGCTGGAAAGTAACCTTTCTATTTTTAACACCTTCCTCTTATCTCTCCCTTTGAGGAAGTCCCGCGCGCCAAGTTTCCTATTGAGACACTGAGGACACGTCATTGTATGCAATGTTATTTTATGTAGTCTCATCAATAATATTTGCTAAAAAAAAGCACCAGGAAAAAAACCTGTGGATGACGAGGAATACAAGGAAGGGTGAGTTTCGATCAGCTGGAAGCCAATGTCTGGTGCAGCCAAGTGCAAAGGCATGCAGACATTGCTCAGACATCGTGGGAGGTGAGGTCTCAAAAGGCTATTGAGCCGGGGCACTGGAACAAGCCCGGTCATCTGAGAGTGTCAAACAGCGAGAAAGGACTGTGATAAAACAGAGAGAAAGGCAGTGAAGAAGTTCAGGGCATATTAACAAGGGCTTTATCTCAGCTTTTTTGGCTTTTTAAGCCAAAAAGCAGAGATAAAACTATCGCTCTATTTACAAGAGGGTACTAACATGCATAATCGCATGTTAGCACCCCTTGTCCCGACGCCTCCCTTTGCATCTCTAATGAGATGCAAAGTGGGCGTCACTGGGTGTACCCCGGATGGACTACCCTGTAAAATATCGCTGATGTTCACATCGCGATATTTACAAGGCTGCCCACAGGATTTTAGCACGCGTTAGATTTTGGCGAAAACAGCGTTTTTTGTCAAAAACTAACGTCTGCCAAAAACCTGACTTACCTATGCTTAACATATGGGGCGGATTATGCTGATATGACCACAGGGTCGTATCATGTTTTGCAGGGGACATCGCTGGAAAACCAGCGATGTTCCCTGCAAAACGACGATTTCCCCCCCCGCTATCGCTGGATTTCTTATCGCCGTTGTGAAAAGCGTTGTTGATACAGCGCTATCACAGCGATGCAATCCAGCGACAGGATAAACATCGCTAAACGCGCTGAGCGATGTTTATCTCTAATCGTTGTTGATATGCCCCTTA